>NC_092344.1:85487418-85787418 GCF_963676685.1 Mytilus edulis | reverse complement strand
CAATTAATATTTTTCAATTTTGGAATTTCAAAAAGCAAAAGCATGTATAGCCATCTTTGCATGATGTCATGATATTACTGTGACATAAAACAATCTATGTTTAACTTCAGTAATCAAGATTGCGTTTGCTTCTCTATTCTATACATATACATACCTTTCTCGGTGTGTTGTGTTGCCCGAAGTCTTGAAGTGATTGAGAGGTTTGGCGCCATAAATCATATTTGGAGTTCTATTGCAATGGGTTATGGTACTGTTTACGTTTATATATTTAAGAAGCTACATTTTTTCATTTGCGATTAGTACCATTGGTTTTCCTACAAGTAGGGCTTTCCTTTTTGACCTTACCTTTCCATTTAAACAAGAAAAACTTCCATTTTAACTGAATGTATCGAAAAGCCGCTATCACTCACATATAAAATGTATGAATAAGATATTTACTCATTTTTGCGCCCCGTAACAGTTATGCATTGCTATTTTAATCAGTTGAAAGTCGCGTCTTCGGACTATACACTTTTTGTGATAATTCAGGTCAAACGTTTTGAAATTGTCTTGGTTTTTTTTTTAGAGGAAATGTTGTTTGATACAGTACTCCGAATATTTTAATGTATATGAAGGATTATTCGATGTATAAATGACAACTAATCATCTAATAATATTGCGGCGAAAACAGATTTATGTCCCGGATAGGATCATAGTGTATAACTTTTTACAATTTCACCGAAAGGGTACCTTTCCCTGGGTGTCATTAATAATGTTTTGAAACGTATGGCGTTTTGGGAGTAAGGATGATATAAAACGCTGTTCTCTAGTATTTCAATAATTGGCGTTTGTTGCTTTATATCATTTTCTTATTTCGTTCATTGTTTCTTTACCTTCTTTAGCCGCTATTTTTTCTCGTTTGGATTGTTTTACATTTGTAATTTCTGGGACTTTAAGAGCTTGCTTTGCGATATCAGTTTTGTTCATTGTCAAATTACTAACGGTGATCTATCGTTGATTCTTTGTCAATTGGTTTCTGCTTGAGAGTAATCTACTTTGCCAACATAATTCTAACAGATATGAAGTTCCACAGCAGAATGGGGTTATGTGTTTATAAAAGTCGACAAGAGCAAAAAGGATAAAACTTGATAGTTAGATTAATAGTCATTAGTCATTAGAGTTGGTTTTAATAGGGATATATTTATACATATATAGAGGTTTATTTATATACAATTGTGTAGAATTCTTAGTATATGGTTTAAACATCAATATGTTGTTGTACTAAGACCAACTGTGCGTGGATTGCTTTTCTATACAGATCTATTCCAAATTAGCAGACTTCATCGAAGGACTATCAGCTAAACCTTATTGCATTTCATCGTTTTGTATAAACAAGTTGTTGGTGCGTTCAACATCATCACCAATCTTATATCAAGGATGAAAGAAATCATAATTATGATTAGTATATATCTTGAGATCTTAATCCTCCTCTTTCATATTGAAAAGCTAATAAAGAAAGTGCATGAAAAAGGCATTTAATCCAATATAGAATTATTAGTGTAACAGACAAAAAGGACAAAAATTGTTTATGAAGGTGAAAAACCCAAAATTTCCCACTATTTATGTCTATTTGTTTTTCTTAGTATTCACCGATTGATAAAGAAAACGAAGAGGTAGGAAATCCACATGTTAGATTAGAATATCTAGTCGTATTTACAACCCACATATATCAGCTTCTGTTGGATGGAAATTATCACCTCGGTATAGCACGAGAAATACAAAAGTATAACATACTCCACAAACAAATATACTTTTAAATGTTATCTTAATCACCCCTTTTTCAAATTGACTTGATTAGTTAGTTTTTTTTTTTTTTAATATATTTTGATATTTTTCTCGTATTAATCATGTAGAAAGTAGTCATATTTTACTTATTGATTTGATTTGTTTAAGCATTAACGTGATTAGTTATATGATAACAACGAGAACGTTGATAACATAGGTTCAAACACTTACCAGTCGTGCCCAGTTGTAAGATATCTATTCTGAAATGATGATTGTCTGGCCCAAATGCGATTACAAATAAAGACAATAAAACGTATAATTTCAGAAATGAAAAAAAAAAATGCACATGGGTAAAACCATACTAGTTGTTAAGAACATAACAATAATGACATTCAGAGTATTAAGTTCATTAAAACGAGCCATTTTGATTGCATTTCCTTTTTTATTCTGTTGACTTTGTTTCTGTTGATACCAGAGCTTACATTTATGAAAAAGGATAGAAGGCATTCCGTTGTAGATACATGTTAACAAACTCACAAAAGATGTACTATTGCACTAGATATATCAAATGTGAATAATACGAACTTTGGATATTATTAGTTCAGATGCAAACCCTGACCTGCTAAAAAAAACAACATGATCTTATAGGTCACATCATTAAAAAGTTGTGTATACATTTTGAGAGCTTTCACTTATAAGTTTTTTTACAGGATAACTTTTCATCAAACATACAAGGTAAACCAACTTTTGCAAATAGAACACGACCAGACTCCAAAACACTATCGCCATATAATAACCTGCCACCGATTCGAGCTAATAGGAACAAGAATCAGATGAGCACAGTTTTTGAGAGTGAACCCTGGATAAGAAGAGGAGAATCGCCAAAGCTAGCAAACGACACAGAGTACAAATATTCATACCTTGATCGACCTCTCAGTGACCGACCTTTAAACGGTTATCATTCAGAGAACAATTTCAAAATGAATTTCCAATCAGATCAACATTTTATGCCTCCAAGAAAAACACAAAGTGATAATGGGAACTACGGAGCATCAGGCGAAAGAGAATTCCTACTTCAAAGATATCTACCTACAGACAGATATGATACATACAAATTACCATCTGATTCCGCCATGTTTTCTGCAGCCGATGAAGATTTGTTAGTCAAAATCATTGGGGACGAATTGAGTCACATTCAACCAGATAGATTATACAACGCTTACATTGAAGCAACGAAATTCGATAAACAGTTTATGGGCTGGTGTTCGTTTGACAGAGTAAATCAGAGCTTATTGTCTCAAAACGTAAGTAGGAATATACAAATTGTTTTTACATGAAACATGTCTATAATTAAACCCTTGTAATGAAATAAACATACAGTAGAATAGGTATATTGAATTTATGTTAAGGCTAAATGGTCATTCCATGGAATGATGAAAAGATCGTGGAAAATATTCTAGGATTATCAATGCAAAGAACAAGGAGTTTCTAAGATGTCATAATGAATATAAAAAGAAAACTACTGAAGAATCTTAATCAAAGAAAGCCATAATTACAAAGTTACAAAAAAAGAATCATAATAATAGGACAGAAGGAATTAAAAGTCAATAAACCAACAATACAAAAAAAAACAACCTTGTGTTGACAAAAACCCTCGAAATGCACTTCACGACCAAAAAAAAAAAAAAAGCGCCCCGAGTCTAGATAAGTACTGAATAATAAGTAATAATTTTGAATTGTTGTATGATAGTTGATTTTAGGGCAATTATCTTTTATGTATTCCAGGCTGCACCTCATCCAGATACACTTAGACTCATTGCATCTATGTTTATAGACCCTAGTATACCTGGTCAAGTCAACTACGAAAAAATATTGAAGTTTATAGAATATGCTATGAAAAGAAATTATCCAGATTTGTAAGTAATACATGTAACATGAACAAATGGTAACTGTTACATATTGTTTTGTATCTTTTCAAAAATATGTTTTATCCTTTCAAGAATATGTTTTAGTTTTAAATTCCTTGTGTTCATACAAATTAATTGATCACTACAGCGATAGTATGCAGGCGATTTTAAAAAAAGTATTGAATATCCAATTTTGTCAATGTAAATGTTATGAATGCTATCGATTTAAGATTTTTAATTGAAAAATAAATTACAATTGTCGATATTTTTGTTTATTCTTTGTAGAAAATAATTAAATAATGAAATTTGTTTTATTTTGTAGTAAACGGTATGTTTTCATATCACAATTTAGTTACAAATTCTGCACTCATATTTGTATTCCTTAATGTCAATTTCAAAACTTTTTATCTAGTATGGATATATATTTTACTTATAAATGTCAATTTCAAAACTGTTGTTCCCCAGTATAGATATAGTTACTTATATGTAGGCAAATTATTATATACTAACCAGATTATTTCTCAATATTTCCATTTTTTTTTTATTATTATATACAGCTTATTTGGCATGCGTCTTATATAAATCAACACACTGTAACACAATATAATATTTAATTTACAGGTTTACTAAAACTCAAGACGGGTACGGAAATTCTAAATACTACAATTCATCTCAGCAAAATAACTCTTCGTAAGTTGATTCGAGCTTGTCTGTGTGCACCATGTGTGAAACACATTGTCTGTCATTGCACCTATCAGCATTGAAATTTGTTTCGGTTTGCTGTTTGAATTAATTGTGATAATTGTTACTGTTTACCCTTTCAAAACTAGATGGGTCTGTAGTATTATTGTTTTAATGCAGCGTGTTGATCTAAAATCAGACGGTCTATCAAGTTCGCTGCTATGGACAAGCTCGGTATCAGTTTACTTATGTATTGCTAGATTATAATTAATAAGATTAGTGAAAATAATTGTTTGTTAGTGTTTTTATGTGATTGTATTGAATGTTTGAATTTGAGTGTGTTGTATGTGTTTATGTAATTGTTGTTGTTTTGTAGGTTTTAAAGAAAACCTGATAATACACGAATGATAAAGAGATGTTAAGATTATTAATAAGTTTAATTTAACAATATTTTTGTTGTTTTTTTTATTTTTATTTTATGCAGCGTTATGCGCAATATATTTTGTTTTCAAATGTGAATAGATTGTTTTTAACAAGAAATCTTTAAAAGAAAGAATTCCATTCGTGTATTGTGAGGTTACATATATTGTAAAACAACTCGTTTTCGCGGATACATTATTTCGCGTTCAGTCTTTTTTATCCCATTTCGAAGCGATTTAATTTCGCGATTCTCAAATTTTCTTGATGTAGTTAAGTAAGGAAAAATCCAAGTTTTACATATTCGAGACGATTTATATTCGCGATATTTTTCTATTCACGAAAGTCGCGAAAAGAAATCGCTCGCCAATATAAGTTGGTTTACAGTAATCATGGCTTGCTTGTTGTGTTTAGTGTAGTGTTATTTTTGTTAGAAATTTAGATATTTTCTGCTCTAAAGTTGTTAATATTGATTAATGTTGTACTCTTTGCGTTTTGTGAAAGACTTGCATACTACTCTACTATATTTGTTTGACAAGATGATACGAAATAATAATGATAAATAATAGAAATAAAATGCTGTTTAAGGGGAAACAAACCCCATGAGATTTTCAATACGTGATATGTATAATTGTTTATTCACAATTCATTAAAAAATCAATTGAATTAATTAATTGTTCGTTAAATATCATTATCTATAAATCTCTAAAGAAGTTTGTAAATGATAAGATTTTATTTATTATCAGTCTGCATGGTTTAGAGCCTTTCAAGGAAAAAGAGACAGCAAAATTACTCAGGATGGTGCATGATGCTTTAAATGAAACTGGATATCGACTTGATATAGAGAGACTTTATAGAGATTTTCAATCTGTAGATAACAAGAGGGAAACATTATCAAAGGCTCAGGTTGGTAGCAAGTGATCACTATGTTCTAACTAGAATCACCTAAAAGGGTTAAAAAAAAAAATTAACATCGATGAAATGTTATATAGTTGATAAAACAGATATTTTGGAGCAAAACATAGTTCTTTTGTCAAAAGATAGCAACTGCAAGCTTGGTTGATATGTCTAAATACATGGCTCTATGCCTGTGCCTCCTTTTTAACACTTTAGCCCACTTATCTTAGATCTTTACGGAATTTGACACTATTCAATATAAGATTCATAGCTTAGAGATGAGACATTTATAATAATAAAAAGATGTGATATGATTGCCAATGAGACAACTCTTCACTAGATGTAAAATGACATAGAAGTTGACTGGTACAATTGAAATCTAGTTGTTTGTCATAAATTACTGCAATTATTGGTACATAATACTTGTGTTGATCATGATGGATTAAAAGAGAAAGCATGTATTATTGTGTAATTATGTCCTTAATAAATCGTTTCACGTGAAGGATGCAATCTCCTTCTGTCTTCACCTTAGTGGGAAAATGATGCGGAACATAGCAAAAAGTTAATAAAAAATTATAAGTCGAAATGATTGACAAAATTATGGCGAAAAATGGACAACGGAAAGACGAACGATATCAAGTGCCTCCAATATGCCAGCCTCTTCTAATACTTTACCCCTTTGTCCTTTGACATAATAATGACTTCGTTATAAATGTCTGTTGAAAAGTCTTGTTATATATATTTTATGTTTTACACAAAAATGGTAATACAATAATTGTATAGGTGCAAAAAATAATTGAAAAATATCTTACTATTGTTATCCGATGTTCCTCGTTGTATTTAGTTTATTTCTATTTTAGATAAGTGATGTTTTATACCAGAACAGAGTTCCATTACAAGATTCGTTGTTAGACCACATACTTCACAAATTCCAACAGTCCAACGGACAATACAAGTATGTAATGTGGTGGTATACCATGAAATGTTTGCCCAAAGAGATGCATAGTTTGTTGTTGCATTTAACTGAAAACCTTCAGGAATGCTTCATGATATTGCAATATTTTTAAAAGTTGTTCGCAGCTACTCATAAAACAATGATTGAATTGTCAATAAGCACTTTCAAATTCGTCACCACCTGTATGCATATCTTTTTTGCCACATCTAATTTATGTTCTATTTTATGTTCTGTTCAAATTGCTTTGAGGGTTACAATTTCAAACAAAATAGATGCTATATAAGTTGGAGGAAAATGGTGCTGTTTATATTACCAATTTAAAGAAAAAAGAATTTAAAACTATGCAACCTATTAATGGTCTTTTAAGGTCAGTTGAAACATGAAAAAAAATAAAGTTATTTCTATTATTTCTATCCATAACATTATGAATATGTAAAGGAGCATATATCAATGAAAAAATCCATCACGATAGAGCAAAATACATTTTAGTTAAAAATATGACCTGTTTTTACGTCTGGCCGTTGTTTCTTTATGAGTGACCAGCTGCAACAACTTTTCACATGTGAAATGGGTATATAATTCAATTGTAAAAGTGGACCAGTACAAAAACTAGGTCGTCAAACTCATTTTGGCTTTTAAGGGTTCGTCGGGTAACAGATTAAACTAAAGACAGTAACACATAACCCTACAATGGCAATCTAAAAAAAAAAAACATTTGTTTTCTTACAGAAAAGTAAGAATAAGTTTTATATTTTAGTTGGCAACAGTTCCTCAGCTTTTTGGAGAAAGTTCAATCAGTACAAACAGGTTTACCAATTCCACAAAGTAAGCGACCTTTAGAGTACGCCAAACAGTACCCACCACCTCATGACAGTTGGCCAAGGGCAAAGGAGTCACCTAGAGAATCACCTCCACCATCTAACAGAAACGTAAGTTTGTCTTCTTCCTATATATTGGTATAAATAAAACGACTATTGGAGTTAAAAAACCATGCAATAGTTAAACACTTTTACTTCAAAGAAGAGTTTTTCTTCGTACATTTAGTTCTTTTCTGTTATTCTTTCAATGTATTTCACCAATAATAAAGTATTAAATGTGAAACTGACTAGCATACCAAATATTATCATTACTATATACCTTAACAATTTTGTCAATTTTATATATACGAGATTTCGAAATTTTGATTTAAATATGATAAAATATCTAACTGAAATGATATTTTTATGTTCCGAAATAAAATGAAAAAACATGATATTATTAACTCTTGTTATTAGTGTCTCTGACACTGTTGCATATTGTTGAAAGTCGGGGCAAAGAGGACTACACGGCATCATCCATTTATGGTGAAGGGTTTAATAAGCACAGTATCACCCACTAAGATTTTGTTTGCAATGCACAAATGTGTTATTTTCCAAATATTTGTTTTATGATTTTCATGAAAATAGTTTCTTTTATTGCATGTATAACATGTATCGCACTACAAACATGCACTAAATAATCAAGAATAAAATATTAATGACCATGGATGTAAATAAATCTGCATGACCAATAATGAATTTGCCATTATAAATCCTTTTATCTCGTATTTATATTTCATGCTAAGCTACTAATATGTTTCAAGATGCATCGGTTGAACAATATATGGAATGATCAAGAGTATTGCATACTTTATTTTCTAATTAAACCCCCTTATAAATTTTCCTATTCCGAATAAGTTTGAATATACAAAAATATAAAATGATTGATCTTCAGCTGCTGAATAATAGTCTGTATTTCGAAAGGTTTTTGTTACATTATCGAAATTAAAAGTGTAAGATTTTACTTATTTTGTATGAAATTCAATCAAGATCTTAAATAGCATGCATAGAAGGAATCGTCCACAAAGTATTCTTTTCCTGATGGGGGTTCTGAATGTATGAAGTTGCCATTGAAATAAACAGATGTGGTCCTTTTTACCCATAATAGAATTAATATCAATGAAACTGTTTAATTTTGTTTCTACAATATTAAATGAAACATGTTATAAATAGGGCTACGACTCGAATGATTATCGAGAACCTCCCTTAACTGAAAGGGAAAGAAGAATGTTAGAAAAATTGAGAAAAACGGAAGAAGCAATAAATGGGTTAAAGCATAGATATAAGGTAAATGGATAATTTCCATTTTCATTTACCAGTCATTCATTGTCAAGCATTTGACTAACCCTTGCTACATTAAATCATTTACTTCTTTTAAAAAAAATGAATTCAGATAAATTGTACTATATGAATCATTAAACCTAATTTGACAAAAAAAAAGATTTTCATATATTTTATACAAACATTTTGCGAATAGGGCTACAACTCATATCGGGAAGATCCTCAAACAGAAAGAGAAAGACGAATTTTAGAAAAAATGAGAAAAACGGAAGACGAAATTTACGATATAAAGCATAACAATAAGGTATCATACACTGAATATCTTTCTATTCAGTCTAGACTAATCTAAATTTCTAAAATTGTTTTCAATCTTAGCTATCAATTGGGCTTATCTGTGGTTGCTTACTCATTTTTAATCATGCATATAATGTCATTTGTATTATTGTCTATCTTTAATCATAGCCGTTTCTGGCAATACTAACACCTCAATTTTAAATATCAGTAGTGATTTGATAACAGACTAAGGACATGTAAAATAAAACTACTGTGTTCTTAAGAGTTTGCCAAAGTTTACTATTTCTACATTTAACAGATTTTAAAAATAAAACTGAGTTCCAAAGTAACATTGACAATTTTTCAATCAACATGCAATATTGTACTATTTTTGAGTTTGGTTTTGTAAATAAAGATATTATAATCAACTGCGACTATGCATTTTGTTGTCTAACATCAGACCTGCATTTTATAATATAGGACCGTTCACCGTCACCAGTTCATTACCATGAATCTGAAACTGAACGTGAACGACGAGTGAAAGCAAAAATAAATCAAATAGAAGACGAAATATATGAACTAAAATTTAAGGATCAGGTAATTCAATCACCGCCTGAATTATATTGATTTCATATACTAATATTAGAAAATATTATAGCTTCTATATAGAAACATTAACACACTCTCCACTTTGATTTTCCGAATTATATATAAACCATGCTGATACCATTTTTAAGTTTTACTAGTATATTTATATTGGTTTTACGAACGGATATTTTAAAATATCCATATACAATAAGGTGCATTAGCATACACATTTCCTAAATATTTTGTAACCTTTATGTGCCTCATTTTTAATTTTTAAAAATGCATAATCTGAAATAGTGGGGTTTTATTCTATTTCTAGTTTTTTTCAAATGATGGCCGTTTCTTTGTTTTTATAATACCATTGTCTTGTGGGTCTTTTTGCGGTTTTTAAGATATTAATTGAAGTTATTATGCCAATAGGAGTCACAGCCACAAAACGGTATAGATAAGGAAAATAAGGAAAAACGTATTTTGGACCAAATAAGCAAGACCCGGAACACAATTGATGATATTAAAATTACTAACCAGGTAACCAATGACAATGTTGTATCGCTATGCTTCTATGCTATCCTTTAATTGTATAGACTTTCTGATAAATACATACATTTTCCTTTGAATGTTGTAAAAAGTTACGCTACTGAAGAGTATACAAAGTATGTTTTTTTTCAGCTTGCTTGCACTAAATTATGCAAAACTAGACATAAGTTTTACTTTGCCATTGCCAGAATGTTATCTTGTTATACAATGCATTTTTTTTTTAAATAAGGCGTGTTTATGAAAAAAAACCTGCAAAACTGTCTACTGTTAATTTTTGCTATGGCTTTACTTTATCGGACAGAAATACAAGTTCCTTGTCTTATCGTTTAGTGACTATTGAATTTTTACATTGGTCAATTGTTTTTGTTTGTTTGTTAGGACTGTTAATGTTCACTTGATATATGGTTTTAGAACGTTAACTATGATGTTTATTAATTGTTACTGTAAAACAAGTGATACACATATAGTTGTGTTACATATTTTGTCTATTATAAATTAGATCTTTGAAAATTTCTGTATTTTGTGAAGCTTAAGACTTTGTTTAATGCAAACAATTAGTTTTTTTTTTTATTAGATACAGTATAAAAACTACATATATATTTTCGTTAATATTTTTGGGGTTGTGTTTCTGCTAGATGTAGATTCTTATTATGGTTTTCAAAAATCTATACTCATGACTTATCCTCCTGTTTGTAGGGCTGATTTGTTACCTTAGATAAATGTAATGCATCATAAAGTATAAATAGAGTAGCAATGCTTAATGTTACATTTTACATTATACGTTCCTGTAATATTTTTGCATGCTTTATCGTTTGTTTTACGTAAAGTCATTTTGTTCCATTACACTGATTATCACATTGAATAACTAACACTTATTTCTATCTAATTATTTCTGTTCTGTTAATAACATATGAGGTGTTTATTTAAATTCGCCCCTTTTACTTGACCCTGATATCCAATTGTTTGTGCTGTGTTCCTTACGTCTGTTCGTTATATTCCTGTATAATATGATTGTTTTGGTTTCTGTTTTAAACAAAAATGCCCTAATAAGTTTAACATATGCTATTTGAAAGGTTTTGATGGTACAGGGACATTATTATTTCTTCTGATTAACTGCTTGATAATGTTTAATATATAAAGGCAACAGTAGTATACCGCTGTTCAAATACACATACGCAGTTTATGTGCTGCTTTTAACCTGACCTGGAAGTTCTTTGGATACTTACAGTTTGTTGGTTTCCCTAAAGCAACAGTTTTATTCATTCGTGGACGAAGTTGTATTCAAGTAAAACTAAATGAAAGAATGAAACCTTTGACTTGTGTGATGGTTATTTAATTTGTGGATCTTACAGGTTTTTTCTTTACCACCTTTTTTTTTAACTCTGTAAATGTCATGTAGACATAGAGTTTTCTTCTAAAGCTTTTCGAGAAAAAAAATCACCATAATTGAAGGTTTGATGACATTTGGTTGGTGAATTTAATACCTTGATATTATAAATTATAGGTGATATTTATCAATACGATTCGAAATAAGTTTTAAACAATACAGTACAGCATTTATCATTTCTGCTGAAAAAATGTTTAACAGAATAGAACTTTCTACCTTTCCATCATTCCCCTCTCCCTGTACGTGAACTGTCAAACTCACTGTATACACCATAGAATTACTATTTTCTGTGCCAACTGTTATTTTGTTATTTGTAGATTTACGTTCATACCTTCACAGATATTTATTTTATTTAAATTCTTTTAACCTATGAATTTTATGTACTGCCAATCAAGATTTATAACCGAATATTTTAAATTTTTCGTGGATTTATCTTTTTATTGGGGTTTTCTACTTTTTGAAACCATACTCTGTTTCGTTAGATGAAGGACACACTATTTGTAAACCAACACAAATACTAACAAGTATTCTGCATCAGTGTAAAACACAACGCACCATTCACTGCATATAGCAAACTGTAGCTTTAATAAACATAATAAAGATAAATTTCATTTATTATACAAATAGCCATATATGGACAGACCAGGAAAGGTATTTAATTAAAGTTTGGTGTGTTGGTGCGATGCACGAATTTTTCCCTGTACGCCTTATAAAAGATAAAGACAAAACTGTATCAGAGGATATAGTCTACAGTTTCCAAAAATGATGTTCATTTTGTTCATTCTAAACATCCCTAGTCTTTGAACTATCCAAAAAAGGAGTTACTTGTTGTTAAATCTGTCTATACGGATCAAATATATATACATGTTTTCACACAGCACTAACTTCAACCTATTAATTCTCTTTATATCGAATATAAATTCGTAGCAATATAAATTGTTTTATAAATATTAAGACACATACTAGTATGGCTAGATCATACATCACCTATCTTTTTTTTTTAAATTTATGACACTCATTAACTCTCTTTTGTTTACAATATTCAGTCTATGCTATTCAACTTGAAGTGTAGAGTTTCCAAAAATATAACATTTCTCTCATACCAAGCAACAAATTGTAGGAACTATCTGAATTTGTTCAATTGGATGAAAGACATTATAGATTCGTACAGCACTAACATCAATATACTAATTTATTTTATAATAAATAACTTCATAGTGACTTTGATGTATATTGAAATATTCAGATAAATTATTGAACTCTTAAATTGCACATCACCTTTTCATTTTAAAATGTGAAGCTCATTGACTCTTTTTAATTTATCTTTTTTTAACATTCAATTTATGCAATTGTTCTTGTTATATATCTATTTATTTGATTTGTATTTAATTAATGTAACTTTGGTCCTAGTGTATAGTCTTTTAATATTCTCATGTATTAAAACTGATTTGTCGTAGGATTTTTTCTATCGAGACACAAAAGGCCAGGTAAAAAAGAACTGCACATTGGTTTTTTTGTGTGTGTGATATGATATATCTGTTTTAAGCACACGTGTTTTGTCATTGATGCAATATCACTGGTTAAATATAAATAGTCCAAAAGCCAACAAAATATATTTGCAAACGTAAATAGTTTTCCGAATTTTTGCGCCTGTCCCAAGTCAGGAGCCTCTGGCCTTTGTTAGTCTAGTATGATTTTTAGTTTGAGTTTCTTGTGTATAATTCGGAGTTTAGTATGACGTTCATTATCACTGAACTAGTATACATCTTTGTTTAAGGGCTAGCTGAAGGACGCCTCCGGGTGCGGTAGTTTCTCGCTGCATTAAAGACCCATTGGTGGCCTTCGCCTGTTGTCTGCTCTATGGTCGGGTTGTTGACTCTTGAACACATTCCTTATTTCCATTCTCAATTTAATCAATATTTTTTTCTTTAATTGACAAAAAACACAAACAACAACTAAAACAAATTTGATTGATGTGGGAAAAAATGTATTTAAAAAAAATATATCATTAATATTAGTAATGCATTTTTTTTACTACATCAGATAAACATTTCGACCATTAAAAATGTTCGTGGACAAAATCATTTGAAAATCGAAACCTCTTTGAAACGGCGAAAAGTTGATGAAAAACAAAACCAATCCTTGGCAAGGTCTGCGTATGAAAGGTACATTCCTGAAATTAAATGATTTCCAAAAACTTAGAACAACAGATGTCAAATAAACTATCCGTATTTTCCTGCAAGATCCGAAGTATTTACTATTGAGGTGGTGATGCACTAAAAAATTAAGTCCATTCGTAGATTCATCGACCAGGTGGTAGTAATAGCATATACGGTACCAATTTAACTGCACCATTTGTTACAGTAAATAGCTATTTATGGTTGGATATTTGTTTTCAATACATTGGACAGTTTGATACAGCATGTGGTGTTCGGTTTCCTTAAAGGCTTAATATTAGACTGGACTATTATTTTTGTACGTTTATGTTTTGGTATGGTAAGAATTAAGATGTTATGACTTATGTACCTTGCTAATCCACATCTTGACATAATTGTCTCTAACATATACATCTATAACTTGTCTTGATTGAAGAAAAGTGGCGATAGTCATAGAAGATTCATTCAACCAGAATTCTTAAGTTTTGAACTAATTAGAGATTCTAATTTGTGTTTCCAAATACATCTTAAAAATATATATGTTCTACATTTATTGTGAATAATTTTTTACTTAACATGTATGCTTACAAAAATGTGTCATGTTTACAGATAATGAGAGAAGGTATGGAGGTCAGTGAAAAGGGGTACAACTGGTCCGATAAACTGCTAAAACTAAGTGGACAACTATATGCTATAGATGAGCAGAGAGGAAGATCCGAAGGTAATTATTAATTAAAGAAGATTCATGGTGTATATCTATGAGATAGAAGACCAAGAGACACGAAACGAAACAAAACAAAAGATGTCTTAAGTCAACATACAGTTTTCAATACACAATTGACTATACCATATGTCGAGCTCCAAATAGTCCTTAATTAAGCCTAGATAAAGTTCAAACAAACTTAACAGAGACTGCCAAAAACCAGCCATCAACAACCAAATTTGTTACCGGAAAAATAACGATACTAGTAAATGCAACCAATGACTTCTTAAACAAAAGTTTTTTTGCTGGGCTAAACTAGTTTTTCAGTACTTAATACCATCACGTTTTCTCTAAAAGCATAATACTACTATGTGCAGCTATAATTGTAATAAAATAATTTAAAGTGTTATATCCATGACAAATGAACAATCTTGTTTCTTGTTTTAGGCTTGATACCCTACCAAGTAATGATTGATAAGACGATGGAATTCAATAAGTACGCTCACATGGACATTCCTTATGACGTAATTGTACGCCTTGCACAGGAGTATAAAAACCAACGTGACCAAGTAGATATTTTCAAATTCCTTGACCATCTAGGAAACAGATATCGTTGGTACAAAGCATAACACAGAATGATATGTTAACATGACTATGTTTTAGTTGCCAAATTTATATGGACCATTCTGCATACCCCTGACATTTTGTATGAATGTTAGTCTTATCTCCGTCCTTGTAGATTTTATATATAAGTGAGAGTGTCCAAAGAACCAGGGAAGTTATCTTTATCATTCTTTTTGATTTTCAATGTTGTTACATTTTATCTAGTTATTTATTTTTGTAGTATGTAAAATATATACATGTCGGTGATTTAAGTCAATTTAATGCCGCTACCATCTATAGATATTTTAACGCTCAGCAACAATGTTTTCATTGGCACTACGTTCATAGATGCATTCGTTTTTACTGTTTTTGGCATCTATCACAGTGGCAAATTGGGAAATACGGAATTAGTTGAGAAAAGGAATTGTTAGTCTCTCACATGTTAACCGTTTATATTTTTCTAACATGAATCTCAATGTTAACAAAATCCAAAACTGTCTTAGTTATTGTTTCCTAGCAAAAAAGGGTACATCAGTGAAATATACCGTTTATGTGGTTTTGGCGTAATTCTGAATTTCGTTTCCGACAAAACAAGAGTATCATAAACATATAATTTTATACCCTAAGAATTATTGTCCAGCGAGCAAGACCACAATTTGATATGTGAATACATCTCTCTGTTTCTATTAAAGAACTCCAAGATTGTGGTTTCTGCTTTTTCAAATTTTCGCAAGAAACCACTCTTGTTTTCGTAGCCTTTACTTATCACGGATAAGGGCTAATATAAGGGATGAACATGTCTTTAAACGCTGCAAACATACGAAATAAACATTAACTGAATTTAAATGTAAAATCCCAAATGATTCATGAGTTGTAAAACAGATGGTTCTTACAATATATCCGTGAATTGCCAACAAGATAATACTTTTACTAATTGCTAATTTTTATTTATATTTGAATCTGTGATATTACCTGTGATATATATACATTTGTATTTAAAGAGACATTTTGTGATATATTTATATATGATCAATAATTGAAGATAGTTTAAAATACCTTTGTTCACTTATCTTTTTGCATTCAATTACATGCTGGCATTGTTGAGATATATGCGCAATCAACACATCAGAAGACATCTTCTATATCTTTGTGTGTTTCTTGTCAATCGAGGAATACCTTTTGGTGAAATTTCCTGGTTGAAAATGACAGAAAGAATATGCAAAGGGGCCATAGGGAACATTATTTGAAAATTTTATTCAAACTAAATACATATAATGACGGTTGATCAAAAGCTTTCTAACTAATACCAGGTAGGAGCTCATGAGCCTTTCAAAGAAAAGCAACTAATACACTCAACATATCTTGACTCCACGAGTGGTTTAGGTATGACAAAATAATTGAAAAAAAACAAAATTCCAAAAGGAAAGACTTTAAGTCATTTAACAATGACAAAATCAAACGCATGGAAAACAACTGTCAAAATCCTGTTATTAAGAATAAAATGGTAGATTAAACCTGATTTTGTAGCTAGCTGAACCTCCCTCTTATATGACAGTCGCATAAAGTTCCACTACATTGACATCAATGTGTGAACAAAACAAACTGACATAATGAGTAAAGATGCCATAACTGGAGTACATCAGTATTTTCAGCAAAGAAACACCAAATGGCATTTAAATACTCTATAGACAAAGTACATAAGCAAAATTGAAAAACAAGACTACAAAAATTACCATAGCACAAAAACACAATGGCGCGGTGAATAAATACCAATCCACGACGAAAGTATATTACCAAAGATGGCCTTAACAGTATAGATTGAAAATACATAAAGCCAAATAAAAAGAACACGTTATTAAGATGATAAACAAGTCAGTACCTGGAAACTTCACCTCTAGACCATCACAGGTTATTTTGAAGATCTTGGTATATTCCGATAAACTTTTGTTTAGAAAAAAAATGGCGAGACGTTCTTTGGCATACCCCTGGATCATCAACTTTCGGCTCAGACACCGATGACGTTTTATAAAGTCTGAGTAGTATCAGCAAGCTCTTAATATCGAATGAGCTTGAAAATGTATATCCCTTTAATATGCAGGTGAAGTTTGAATATTGCTGCTAAGGTGAGGGAAGTTTATTATTTCAAAATAAAAATCGTCTCGTGGTACTGAAATTACCACCTATATCAAATCCGAAGCATAAGTCTCAAATGAGGCAGAGAAAGCGGTGTCTGTTGTTTCTTTATTTTTCAGTTCTGTGGTATTTATTAATATTAGGAACCCAATCAGAAAAGTTTGGATTGTTAATGGGATGAACAATAGTTGTTTCATTGGCAATCATACCAAATCTTCTTTTTTATGTATCAATATATCTGAATGTGAAATTAAAAACGTGAGGCGAATGATACCAGAAGGACATTCAAACTCATAAGTCGAAAATAAACTGACAACACCTTTGCGAATGAAGAAAAATACCAACAGACAAACAATGAATAGAACATAAAATACAACATAGAAAACTAAAGACTAAGTAACACGAACACCACAAAAACTGTGAGTGATCTCAGATGCTCCTAAGAATTTTAGTAAATTTGCGGGGAAATTTAAAATAGCGTAAATAATGGACCATATCAAATTATTTCTGTCAGAATTAAATAAAAGGAAGGTTAAATATAGATTCATTCAAATTTGTTTAAGAATTTTAGAAATAATGAAATAAATGTCAACAGAATAGATGTATTTCGTCATGCATGTAATGCACTTCAAACTTTAAAGGTGAATTAGTGAAACAAACAGGAAATTTTGAAGATCAGTTAAAGACACTGTTTTAAAGAAACAGACGGGAAAATTTGAGGATCAGTTACTGTATATCATACACTTTTTCAATAAAATAGACGGTGGACAATTCAAAATGTTACATTGACATCAGATCATGTTTTAAATACTGAAATTCTCCAGTCATAAAATATTTTACAAAAATTCCTCATACAAAAATTTACATACTTATATCCACTCTAAATGCCCTCGATTTCGCGGATGTGTTCTAGTTACTATTTAAGTTGTGAAAGATAGGTTTTTTTTTATAACAAACATGATACTGTCGCAACTTTCGCCTTGATAAAAACTTCAGAATAATTTCTGAATTAACTGTATGTGGTATATAAACTTGTCTTTAACTGACAATCATATGTTGACGTCTAAATGTCTACTGCTTTAAAACATATGGTAAGTAAAATAAGGCGACAGTAGTTTACTGATATCCAAATCTTGTAAATCAACAACTAAGAGACAAATAGAGGTAATCAAAGCGCGAAAGCGCTGTAAAGGCAGTTAATTACAGGTTGTGTGTATTTCTAGTCCAGTTATATCATTATCTTCCATAGAACAGAGGTGGTTTGTAGAATTTAAGATTTAGAGTTCTTTTGTACCTAGTTCACCTATATCTATAGTCTACTGTTTACAGTATATTTTCTGTGCCTCGCCATGAAATGCATTTTTAGCCATGGCCTTGTCAGTTTGCTTTAAATTTATGAGTTTGACTGTCCCTTTGGTGTCTTTCGTCCCTCTTCTTTAGACATATAAGAACTTTTCCTTTTCAATATAAATAGACTATTTTTAATTATTGATTGTATACGCATATTCTATGACTCCCATAAAAAATAGTTCACAAAGATTGACTAGTCTCTGTACTGTGTGTATAGCAAGAACATCAAGTAACATAATGGTAAATGTACATAGTAACACATCAACTTTTTTGATGACCATACCTGCCAACTGTCAGTATTTGCAGAGTATTTCCCCCATCGAGCTCGAGGTTCCCAAATGGAAATTTTGTAAGAGCAATTTTGTCGACTATTTTAAAGAAAACAATTAATTCAACAATGGCAATGAGCTTGTTTATGCACGAAGAAGCCAAAAACCACATTAGAATATATTTGAAGGGAATCCATGACAAATCGCCCCATTAGCAAATAGCCTCACTTTTTCACTAACTCGCCCAACTTTAAAAAAAAAACCTGCCCCAACCTGGATAACCAAGTCGCCCCACTTGTGAAATGTGTTATATCCCTTAATATTACTCCTTCCAACTTGCCCCACCTAATAGAAAACGATAATATCTAGATAAATATATTATTAACCAGGAAGAATTCACTAATGCCAACTCGCCCCACTCATGTAAAAAGATGTTATCCCGTTGTATATAAGTTAAATTCCGTTAATATTACTCCTGCTAACTGGTCCCACCTAATGGAAATCGGTGAAATCTAGATAAATATATTATTAACCAGGATGAATTTAGTAATGCCAACTCTCCCCACTTATGGAAAAAGATGTTATCCCGTTGAATATAAGTTAAATTCCTTATATTGCATTATGATACAATTAACAGGTTTCTTTTCAATTGTTATGCAAATAACTAAGCTTCAAAACTTAGTTATTCTTCAACAATACATTTTTTTTTTTTAGAATTATAATTTCAGTATATCAATAATAATAATTAAATAAATTTTCGGTTTGTTTGTATTCTTTGTAGATTAGTTTTCATTAAAGTGGTGCGAGTTTTTATTTTTAATTATATATATATATATATTAATCTAAATATTACCGTTTTTTTATAAGTAGGGCGGGTTGGCAGGAGTAATATTTAACATGATTTAACCAATTTCACATGTGGGGCGATTTGATAAATCAGTTTGAGGCGGTTTTTTTAAAAGTGGGCGATTAGCCAGTGGGGCGACTTGTCCTGCTTCCATTTGAAGGCCCCCTTGAAGGTTTTGTATGACTATATGAACCATCTTTCACGTAAAACCCCCATGTGCATTTTGAAAAGTTGGCAGATATGTTTCTAACTCCAGGCAAAATCTACCGGTATGAATGAAAAAGAAGTTTTCAATTAAGGCTCTGTGGCCATAACAGCTGTCTCATTAGCATTTTAACCACTTCCCATATTTGCAATTAAAACAATAGAAGAAAATTATTCGACACAAAAACAAAACTTACTTGTAAATATGAAATTCTCTTTACGGTATGAGTTTTTCTCATTGTTTGAGATTGTACAGTAGTACCTGTAACTGCTTATACCTATTTCTTATTTACTTTTGCTTGATAAACTCACTAAATATCATGTATATACATTGTACCACATCTCCTTATTTTTATATGCATTCCAATAACATGAACAATTGTAATTCAATTCTATATACCAAAGCAAAATGAACTGCACCACTTTCATTCACTAGTATGCATCTTTTGGCAAAATACAAGTTCTTAAATGACACAAGATATATTAAATGATAAAAAAATAAAATTTAGTATACAACTCTTTAACAGGTATAAAAAAAAAGCACAGCTGTGTCATAACTTGTGAAATCTGTGCTGAAAACATAGACATTGATGGTATTTGAGTAATTCCATATGTGAAGCTCAACATTAGCTCGTCAGTTGGTGGTGGACAGTTATAGTTCCTTTCTGCAGGCTAGGATGAATGACTTTTCAGGAAAACCAATTTCACAAATCAAAACTTTCCTCTAGATTTCTCCTACAATATTCATCCAGTTTAGTTCTTTTGGTTTAATTGGACACCGTCCTGATTTTTAATTTTGCAAACCATTCAGTCTCTTGCTTGCAAATGGTGCATGAAAATATGATGGGTATGGCAGTAGACAAGTCTCTTTAAAGTGGGTTTGTGCCCTGAAAAAAAGTTTTATAACTTAAGTTTTTTTGAAACTTGTGCAACACACATACCTAAATAACTATAACATAGAAGAGAGCATCATTCGTGTCAATGTTTTGTTCCTGTTTACATTGTCATTGATATTTTTCAGAAAGCCTGAGGCATAGCTCATGAATTCCTGTCATTACATCCTAAATTAACATAATTACTGCTAGAATAATTATCAGTATGATATACGTACACTATCATTGTACAGCCCAAGTCTTCAGTATATATAATTATTGCATTCATTCACTCCTGTGTTCAGTCGTTCAAAAATATTTAAACATCAACAAATGAACTTTAATAAGGACAAGAAAACACTAGAAAAGATACGTACATACAACCCGTGTTTAAGTGTATTTGAAAGAGAAATATATCTGGTTAAACGATGTATAAAGGAGGAAAAAATTGTAGATATTGCATTACGATGCTTTCTACCTAATAGCACGTGGATATGTTTACATATTTAGACTTGACCCAGTATGACCCGTACCTTGTAGGTCACCGCCGTCGTTTAAACACTAGACTACAGTCGTGTATAAGACAATAAAATGCTTAAGCCTGTACTATTTGTGTGAAGTAAATGTGTTTTTTCTGTACATTTAAATTGTTTTACCTGATAGCAAGGACGTATATCTATCCGTTTCCTTCTCAATTCACTTTGTCAATTTCTTCGAGCTTCTACGTATTTCTGCGCCCGGAAGTGAAAAAAATATTAGAAATCCTCGTAAAATAATGCTATTTTCAATTTTGTGGAATCCATTTTGTTATATTTATTATATAAAGATAAAAAAAGTTACGATTAATTATGAATTTGCATATCATTATACGGAACGTTTATGGACTATTTTTCCATAGCTGTAAGTCGGTCATTTTGGCGGGAAATCATGTACACATACACACGTAGATTGGCTGGTACCTGATCGTAATGATACACATCAGATATATCAAATAGCTAATACCCGGAACGTAGTAGCGGGAACCAGGATAATACGTAGACAACATACATAACTAATACCGAAATTGAAAACGCTTTATGGTTTCTCGTTTATAAACCGAATTCCGCTTTGAATTATAGAAGATGCAATATTAATCATGTTCAGTCGACTTTTCATTGTTATATCAACGTCTGAACTAATTAAAAAATCTTTAGATGTCAGATAACACTCGAAATTGACCCGACCTCTTTCCACACGGAATACAAATAATGATAGTTTGTAGTCAGGTTGACTGCTTATAATGCAAAATACACATTAATAACAAGTTCTATAAAACGAACAATACACACTGATCGTTTCTTTAGTCCCCAATGTAAATGAAAGAAACAAAAACCATATCATACCATAAAAAGAAGAGGAGAAATTCGAACATTTCCGGATCTATTTCTGGCCAAAAGACCCCCTGCATAGATTGCGTATGAAAAGATGAACCTCATGACTTGAAAGTCAGGCCTTAAAGCACTGCCTTTAAAAAATCAAGGACTGAAGGAATCCCATCATCTAATAAAGGAGTAAGACCTGATGCATTTGGCAGGACGAGCGTATGTATGGATCACACACTGTGTGAATTTACTCATTCAAAATGTCACAGTCGGGAATAGAAAACAATCAGTAGAAGAAAAGACCAGATGCCTATACAGGTATTTAGATATTTAAAGACCGAAAGTAAGCTTCGGTTATCCAATTTCGTGATGGTGACCATAATACTTTTGTATTGTTGATTTCAATCGTTCGTTTTCACAACTCAGATGAAGCACTTTTTGTGTATGGAGCGCACTCTTTTTAAATTAAGTTCGAATGGTGTGAATATGAACGAAATAACTAAACGAAATAACTAAACGCCATACGAAGGAACAGTGTGTATGTTATTGATGAGAAATGAAAAGTTGACAATTGGAAACTCAAATTATCACGTCCGACATAGATTATAGTTGGAAATCGTCAATCTGTGTCAATGTAAGGGGGAAAATCAAGATATGACGATGGTCTTCTACTTAGTAGTATCCTTAATTTCAAGTTCACTATGATATATGAGATGTAAGCATTCAATGAAATTTAGGTTATTGATTGTTTTATCCATGTATCAGAAGAGCGATTAAACAACTTTTAGACATGATATTTCGTTTTGCCCTTGATATCATTCTGTATAAATTTTGGTTCAAATGGGTACGAAAACAGGTCGGCAGAAGAACTCTTTAGAATATCGACTGTTTGCTAAAATACCAACCAAAATTTCTCACTAACTATGATATCGATAAAATAGACCAGCATTTTAATATCATGTACAGTGTTCTTGTTCTGGGAATCAGTTTGGTTTTTCGCCAAGTTAAGATTTTTAATGACATTAAACAAGGAATTTGTATTTATGTTTCCCATTTTACTAGAAAATGCTATGATAAATTAGTGTTATTGGTCTTTATTTGAGCAGGGGGATAGTAGATGAAAGCGTAGAAAAATCATAGGTTTTAAAATTTTAAAATTACTGAAAAATTATAAAGATTGTGATTGAAGATTTTGGAGTACATCTTGCGAATTATTAAGAATCAACATCTGATTTACACCGTTAATTGGATCTCCCTCATTTCTAGAGGGTATCATTTACTGTAGAAAGAATGTGCAAGAAATTTAGTAACTTGTCACTGAAAATTATCTTTCATTATGCTACGTGACTGCTGAGAAATGGAAATTGGAAATTGGAAACTTTAAATCATCACCTCTATAATATATTCTAGCTTGAAGTCATCAATCTGTGTCAATATCTAGGACAAATTAAGATATGTATACTGAAAACCATATATAGACGTCCACATATATTTTGGTTTAAATTATCTTATTGTGTTGCTATGTATAAATTCACATGCACATTAAAAATTACTTTTCCCTTAATAAGAAGAAAATAACCAAAGTGCATACTCTTTATTGTATATAATTCATGCAATATATCAGATATACAATAGAAAATAAGTGTATATGTAATGTGACTGGTAATATATAAAACAAACTACAAAACACCATGTGACTAAATAAATATATAAAACCCAACAAGTATTTACTAATATAATAATAGTGATTTTTACAAATTGAAATAATAAACTATTTAGTCCTTATCAATCAAATAGGATACAAAAATGTGATCTCTTCATACAGCAGATATTATATAACTAAAGTAATTTGTAACATGGTATTACAAAATAACAATGAAAAACTATTGTTAACTGTAATAGTTTGCTTAAATAATAATGATAACTGCAATACTATAATTGACCATAAGTGACATTCTGTTAAATACCCACACATACCTTAAAGTACCCACATGTGCTTGATTTAAGTGACATACCTTTAAGTACCCATATGTGCTTGTCTTGAGTGACATACTGTTAAGAACCCATGTATGCTTGTCCTTAGGGGCGTACCCTGAAGTACCTACACAGCTTGTATTTAATGACATACTGTTAAGTACCTACATGGGCTTGTCCTAAGTGACATACCTTTAAGTGCCCACATGTGCTTGTCTTAAGTGACATTCCTTTAAGTACCTATATGTTTTAGGGAAATACTAACCATAATCAACTCTTAGTAAATAAAACTGAATCTCTGCTTTCATATGTTAATATAATTTGTATAAACTAAATGAGTTTACCAGCTATTCATTAAATTTCTGTAAATGCATGTCAGATATTAAATTTCATGTGTACCAGTATTGAACATAAATATCATAAAAAAGGTCATGTAACAACCAAAATGTTTGATATGTATCTACCTTTAACATAAAGATGAGCAACAGGTTCAACCATGCAAAAAAAAAATTAAAACAATGTGTTAGCATATTTTAACAACAGCATTAGACTTAACGACAAGTTGAACAACCAGCCCCTGAGAATTTCCTAAATCAGTTTGCAATAAATACAATATTATCTGTTTTCTTTACCTCATTAAATATATTAAATGTTTTATTGCACATCTATGTATATAAACAAAGCCAAAATAAAGTTTCAGCTGAACTTGAATATTATGCAAAATTCATTGATATTGTGAGTTTCATGCTATAAGTTGGCTGGAATTATACTGTAATAATTATTGGTTGAGACTATACCATGTGTCATTGAACAAATCTTCATATTCCCCTCTGAGGATCATATTCCCCTCTGAGTATCATATTCCCCTCTGAAATGTTGGGACTACATCGTGTGACGTTACAGGCGGCTAATGTACATAACGATTTGAAATTCTTATTTTGTAAATAGCGATAGCAAAAAACATTATCAGGTTTGTTTAGACATTAAAACAAAAAGACTTATAACTTTTGTTTACTGTTTATTAATGTGTTTGTTGTGTTTAGTGTTCAAAAACGAGCGAATTAAGAAAAATAAATATATGCAAACTAATATTTGATGTTCATCATATGGACAGTGGAATAAAACATTTATTTCCCTTGGCTTCCAGAGATATGAAGATTTGCTCACTCTCGAAAATTATATTTCCATCGGGCAAAGCCCTTGTGAAATATGAATATTCTTCGGTGAACAAATCTTCATATCTCCCTCAAGCACAGGAAATAAATGTATAGTATTGTTTATCATTTGCCACCAGAATTTAAATTTCAGAAACATATTAAAACTGTTAGAATAAAATCATCATTATTCATACATGTATATATCATACACAAAAGTTTTACTCATTGTCAGTACAGTGTTAACTGAAAAACTTGTAAATCATTAAAAAACCATGATGTAGACCAAATTTGAGGAGAAATAAACATGATCTTAAAATATAATATTTTTTCTATTACAATATAAGTTTAATGTATAAAACATATTGGTATTTCATAATAAAATTCACAAATTTAATCTTTTTAAACACAATGGTAAATAAGCTATCCTTAAGGCAAATATAAAGGTGACTGGGAAAAAATTGTTATGTTGAATTAGCCAGAAAGCATACTGAATGAAACTGGTGCAATCTTGGAAATAAGAGTAAATTTAGCAAGGCTTTAGCAAGCACTGGTACTATATAATTCTGGTATAGTAAATTAAATATCAACAATGTTTCTACTTCTATAATAGTTAGCACCTTCAGATGCATAAAGATTCATATATAAGTTAGCACCTATGTCATGTGTCTCTTCTAAATAATCTTAAATAAAGAACAATGAAAAAAACAAATAGTATAAAATATATAACAATTGTATAAATGGAAAAAAAACAATTTAGATATTCTACCAGAAATTCTGTTGATTAAGAATATCCCATTGTGACTAGAAAAAATTATACCTTTGTTTTGTGTAGTACATGTTTGCAAAAATATCATTTGCAGTTTCAGAAACTAATGTATTCTGGGTAATATTTTCAAAAGTTACACAAGAACTTGATGCTAGTGATTGACTAACAACATCTTAACCAGTGAACAACAAAAGAACCCATAATCCATTAAATTCAGAAGTAGTGAATTATCAAAAATTGATCTGTGATTGCAAAGAAATGACTAGTTGCTGATATGAAAAAGAACCACACTGAAAAGTATATGGATAAAGGTAGAATATGTTGATGCTATAGTATCTATAGCTGTCTTTGATGTTTCTGAAGTGAATAACCTGTTTATAAATTCTTGTCCTATAAACATAAATGAATAAATCATTGCATAGTCTCTTAGTATAATCATCTAAGCAAGATAATTCATATAAAATGAGCAAAGTATCTGTATTGGTAAAGAAATTGAAAATAACAGTTTGTAAAATTACATACAAAAAAAGTAATTTTCTATGATGTCAAGGCAATTCCTTCTTTATATATTATATATACAAACAATCCCCTCTACCCATTGTCAACCGCAATGCATGTATTACTGGTCATCATAAACTAATAAAACTTAGTCTAGTTGGTTTCCAATAAAACAGCTGGCATGGGATTGAAACCTGTCTGAATGGGGATTCCTCTCTTGGGTAGGTAGGGTGTTGTCCTCTTGACCATGGTGATACAGTCTATGATTGGACAGACAGATAAACACAAAGTACATCCTGCAAAAAAAAAGTATTGCTATTACAAATAATTCAAATTGTGAGACTTTGCAATCAGAAAGTTAACAAATCTAGACTATCACTGTCCATGTGATCCCTTTATAGATGAGAATGTCCGACTGTTTTTATCATAATTCTGGTCTTCGGACACAGCATTAATATAGTTTTTTTATGCAATGTCTGAATATTCATTTAAAATGTTTTAAATATCGTCGCTGGGCTTCTAAAATGTTGTAAATTACAAATTTTTCATTAAAAAAAATATCTCACAAACAGGCTTTGAAATTTTGGCAAAATACATGCTTCCAAAATGTTGTATGTGAACTTGAACATTTTTGTAAATAGCAGTGAAATAAAAACTTTTGACATTTCTGGATTATTCAGGAACTTAAACTATTTTCAGAGAAATAAAGAAATGTACAATTATTTTTTTCCCAAAGCCATTCTACAACGGTTTTCAAGTTTTCATACAACATTTTTGAAGCAAACTTTACAAACAACTGACATTGGCAATTTTGTAACATGTCTTATTTCACACATTTTGATTGGTCTAACTGTATGCTATTTTGTAATACCAAAGATTTCCTCCCGCCCAGACCATTGGTGTGGAAAAGTATTTTTAGCCAAAAAAGTCATATACAACATTTTAGAAGCCCAGCAATGATATGATTATATATGTTGGAAATTCATCTTTTCCTTAAACTTACTATCTTTGAATTAAGGTAACATACCTTAAGTTATCTATTTATTAACTTCTATTAAATGTACCTTACTTAAGGTGGCTGGCGGGTCTAAATCATTTTTTTTTAATTTAATATAGGATTTCTCTAAATTTTTCTATAAATGAACTTTATCTTATACTTAATAAAAAGAATGAAAAAAAAAATGGGGTCACCATTCATTTACACTCACAACTGCCTTTGAAGGAAGCATACATTTTTGTTAATGTCCTTTTTTTCTGCAGCATTATCGAAATAAATAAAAGACCTAAATTACAGAAATCGCTTAAATTTTACAATTATTTAGTTTATGTACAGCTTATTCGAAAACAACAATAAAAAGTATAGGTCACCGATGAGTTAAAAAGATATTTCCATTTTAATGCCAAAAAAATGGCATTTTTCACCAAAGGGAGATAATTTGGAGCTATTTCAATGATATCTACATTTTAAAAGTCACCTTGGGCCAATACGAATTGATTTTTTGGAATAATTTTTGTAACATATGATGAAGTAACAACTACTAAATGTAATGAATAAAATTTGTAATTAAAAATTAATGTTTTTTCTTTCTTTCTGAAAATCTTATACCCGCGATCCTCCTGAAGGAAGGTTTTATCAATACACAAACTTTTCTTTCCAAAACTTATAATTTCTGCACTAATTTACATTATATCAAATGCAAATAACTAATAAGAAAATAGTACTGTATATAAAATTTTGATTCTTTATATATAATTTGGAAGAAATCAATAATAGGAGGTAATAATTATGTCAATTAAGTGAACTAAGCTCGATGAAAAAGCTGTGTTGAACTTTGATCAGTTAGAACTACAGTAAAGAAGTATTAAAAGTTATGTATATGTAATTTTTCACTAAACTTTCAACTGGTACCTAATACTAACCTGTACAATCTTCAGTAACAGTTGGGAGATGTGTTTCTGGATCAAACTTGATGGACTGGTAGCCTGAATCATTACATGTCATGTAACATTTTCCACAGTTAATGCACATTTCCTACAAAGTCAAACCATTTTAAAAATATCACTGCATTTAGGAGGTGCATAATACTATACAAAGGACCACAACCCAACCATTTTCCAATAATTTACCATTTTCATTACTGAATTTTAAATGAGCTTAAAAAATGCAATTAAAAACCAGAAGTTATGAAAAAAGACAACCACTGTAAAGGAAATTAACTATTGTCTGGAAGGTGAACATGTGACAATTGCAATGATTCAATTTCCTGAAAATGATAAAAAAGAAACAAATCATGTAATCTTTAGTTTTATAATTAGTATAACACATATCACCAGCAGCTAAACACTAAACACTGACCTCATCAATCAAGGCCACAACCTGTTGTGTATTGTCCAACTGACCATAAGTCCCAATCATTGGTAAGGCCTTCCCTATAATATCCTGGAAAATATACAATTCTAAATAAGCATATTCTATACTGTACATATTTATGCAAGTTGAAAGAGAAATAATTGTATTCAATTATTTATGGAGTAACCAATGGGAGATAACTATGTCTTGAAATTTCTACTACCAATGTTGTCTCCCCTATAAAATTGAACAGACCACTATTCTATTAAGTTTTGATTTGTTAGTTTTTGTACGTTTTATCTTAAAAAATCCAGAACATATGTAGCTTTATTGGTTCATAATAAATTGATCAAGCATCTGTAGCAAAAAGACTAAGGGAAAGGTCTGTCTAACCTGATTTCCTTTCAGTTAAAGTCTGACACAAGATAAGATCAGTTAAAACAGGCTACAATCTAATTGGAAATGTGAACTTTGTTTGGGTACTTTTTATGACTTATTGATTTTAAATAACCCATGCAAAATATCTGCATGCATCTATACAAATATAGCTGAAACATAGGAACTAATATTTCTATGAACTATCACTTTGACAATATCAATTTTCATTTTCAACCATGTTACATTTTGTGATCTCTATGGTAACTTTACTTTCTTTAAAAAGGCTTTCATAAATATTTTTGAAAACTAGAGGCTCTAAAGAGCCTGTGTCGCTCACCTTGGTTTTTGTGAATATTAAACAAAGGACGTAGATGGATTCATGACAAAATTGTGTTTTGGTGATGGTGATGTGTTTGTTCATCTTACTTTACTGAACATTCTAACTGCTTACAATTATCTTTATCTATAATTAACTTGGCTTAGTAGTTTCAGAGAAGATTTTTGTAAAACCCAACAACAGGTTGTCCGATTCACCTGAAAAATTCAGGGCAGATAGATCTGGACCTGATGAACATTTACCCCATGTCAGATTTGCTCTTAATGCTTTGGTTTTTGAGTTATAAGCCAAAAACTGAATTTTACCCCTATGTTCTACTTTTAGCCATAGTAGCCATCATGGTAAGTTGACCGGGTCACGCCACACATTTTTAAAACTAAATACCCAAATGATGATTGTGGCCAAGTTTGGTTTAATTTGGCCACGTATTATCAGAGGAGAAGATTTTTGTAAAAGATAACTAAGATTTACAAAAAATTGTTAAAAATTGACTATAAAGGGAAATAACTCCTAAAGGGGTCAACTGACCATTTTGGTCATGTCAACTTATTTGTAAATCTTACTTTGCTGAACATTATTGCTGTTTACAGTTTATCTCTATCTATAATAATATTCAAGATAATAACCAAAAACGAGAAAATTTCCTTAAAATTACCAATTTAGGGGCAGCAACCCAACAACAGGTTGTCCGATTCACCTGAAAAATTCAGGGCAGATAGATCTTGACCTGATGAACATTTTTACCCCGTCAAATTTGCTCTAAATGCTTTGGTTTTTGAGTTATAAGCCAAAAACTGCATTTTACCCCTATGTTCTATTTTTAGCCGGGGTGGCCATCTTGGTTGGTTGGTGGGGTCACGCCACACAATTTCTAAACTAGATACCCCAATGATGATTATGGCCAAGTTTGGATTAATTTGGCCCAGCAGTTTCAGAGGAGAAGATTTTTGTAAAAGATAACTAAGATCTACAAAAAATGGTTAAAAATTGACTATAAAGGGCAATAACTCTTAAAGGGGTCATTTGACCATTTCCGTCATGTTAACTTATTTGTAAATCTTACTTTGCTGAACATTATTGCTGTTTACAGTTTATCTCTATCTATAATAATATTCAAGATAATAACCAAAAACAGCAAAATTTCCTTAAAATTACCAATTTAGGGGCAGCAACCCAACAACTGGTTGTCGGATTCATCTGAAAATTTCAGGGCAGATAGATCTTGACCTGATGAACATTTTTACCCCATGTCAGATTTGCTCTAAATGCTTTGGTTTTTGAGTTATAAGCCAAAAACTGCATTTTACCCCTATGTTCTATTTTTAGCCGTGGCGGCCATCTTGGTTGGTTGGCGGGGTCACGCCACACAATTTCTAAACTAGATACCCCAATGATGATTATGGCCAAGTTTGGATTAATTTGGCCCAACAGTTTCAGAGGAGAAGATTTTTGTAAAAGTTAACTACGACGGACGCAGGACGACGGACGCCGGACGCCAAGTGATGAGAAAAGCTCACTTGGCCCGAAACTTGGCCCTTCGGGCCAGGTGAGCTAATAAAAAGATTAGATTTTGGATTTCATTTATAAATGATCACTTTATAATCACCTTTTAACTATTCAGTGTTTTCAAACATTTATCCATTACAAACTAACCTTTAAAGCAAGAACTGGTTTCTTTGGTGCCAGTGCTGGACGTAACAATTCTGGTTTGTTCTCTTCACTCAAAAGATCTGATTTCTTGAAATGGTCTGCTATTACCTCTTGCTTCTTCTTCTTATATGGTCCAAACGATGGTAAGCTCTGTAAAATAAACAATAATACATAGACCACACCAATTTGATGTCTAGTGCTTTAGACAAAACTCCAAAAAATATTAGGAAAGCCAGCAATTTATTTTTAGTTTTAACATGGTCTAGTTGGAACTTTTAAAATTTTCCCAAATAAAAGAAGAATTATGCTTGCATGCCGAAATACTAACAAGGAGATATGAGTTTTCATCAAAATCAAATACTTGTGATATTATTTCTTTACCCACATTAACAGGGATTGTTCTACAACTGTGTTAAGTTTCAACCCCTTGCAGTGAAGCTGTGCAAAGAAGGTACATGGACTGAATGACAGACATGATGATTCCTATATTAACCCTATCTCCCAATAAAAAAAAAATATATATTTAATAAATCATCTTGATAAAAAAAAAATTATAAGTTTTATTCACTGATGCAGTTGTTATATTTTGTGGCAGATTTGTTTTTTTCCTATCTAAAGTTATAAACCACAAACTATTAAAAGAGTGCACACACTGAAATGTCTCGCCTTCTTTACTAATCATTGATATTATGCTGATAGTCCTAAGTATAAAGCTTTATTACAACTGTCACATAAACTTAACATTAACCAAGATAGCTAAACAAAGACCAATGAACCATGAAAATGAGGTCAAGGTCAGATGAACCATGCCAGGCAGACATGTACAGCTAACAAAGCTTCAATACAACAAATATAGCTGACCTAGTACTTATAGAAAAATAGACCAAAACACAAAAACTTAACACTGTGTAATGAACCGTGCAATTGAGGTCATGGTCAAATAAAACCTGCAGGACTGACATATAGATCATAATATATTTCCATACACCAAATATAGTTGACCTTTGGCATATAATATTAGATAAAAAGACCAAAACTTAAAAACTTAACTTTGACCACTGAACCATGAAAATGAGGACAAGGTCAGATCACATCTGCCTGCTAGGCATGTACACCTTACAATCATTCCATACAACAAATATAGTAGACCTATTGCATAAAGTATGAGAAAAACGGACCAAAACATAAAAACTTAACTATAACCACTGAACCATGAAAATGAGGTCAAGGTCAGATGACACCTGCCAGTTGGACATGTACACCTTCCAGTCCTTCCATACACCAAATATACTAGCCCTATTGCTTATAGTATCTGAGATATGGACTTGACCACCAAAACTTAACCTTGTTCACTGATCCATGAAATGAGGTCGAGGTCAAGTGAAAACTGACTGACGGGCATGAGGACCTTGCAAGGTACGCACATACTAAATATAGTTATCCTATTACTTATAATAAGAGAGAATTCAACATTACAAAAATTCTGAACTTTTTTTTCAAGTGGTCACTGAACCATGAAAATGAGGTCAAGGACATTAGACATGTGACTGACGGAAACTTCGTAACATGAGGCATCTATATACAAAGTATGAAGCATCCAGGTCTTTCACCTTCTAAAATATAAACCTTTTAAGAAGTTATCTAACGCCGCCGCTGCCGCCGGATCACTATCCCTATGTCAAGCTTTCTGCAACAAAAGTTGCAGGCTTGACAATAAAATGACAAGTTATACAGTAATGAATAAAGATGATTTCTTTTAGCTATCTTTCCAGTTGGTTGATAGTGATACTATAATAAAATACTGAATCTGAATCTGTTATGCTTTATCTTGATAAATCGGGAAAGGGAATTGGTATATTAATATTTGTAATCGTTTGTAGTGTCAATGTAAGCAAAATTTATCCACAAAACAGAATCTTTCTAATAGATAAATCTGGTTCAGTTTTTCTTTAAATATTTTGCAAACTGTTGAGGAATACCAACCTTTCCTAGAATATCTGCTAATTTAGGTACAGGTTTTCCTAGTTGATGTTTTATTGTTGGAGGACTCTGTCCGTCCCAGTCATGTAACTCATCAATACTATTCAGATAGAGAAGTGTCTTCAATCCAGTAATGTAATCATCTATCAAGGTGAAGTCCTGATTCTGAATAGCACTACACACCTAGAAATAAATAAATATAAACAGAAAAATTACCACCAACCTTACAACAGACTCAATCATGAAATATTCAAGCAAACATTTAATCTTGATATAACTCCAAAGTGAATAAATTTGTAAAATTGTAGATTTATTTTGTTTTTGTTAGGTAGAAGTTTCCAACAACAAAAAAAGAATTACATTCGTTAGTGACATAGATAGACAGCTTAAAAGATGGACATCTGAATTTGTTAATAATTTTGTTTTCATTTTAATACTTGAATAATATGTAAATCTTTCTATTCAATCTTCACCTAAAGAGTTTATCTGAAGATCTTGAAAAATTACTAGAACAATCCTTTTATCAGCTTTCAGACATATAATCGTTTTTTACCTGTAACACTGATGCACCTCCTTGTAGAAACTGCAACCCAGCCTCAGCTGAGTCAATACCTCCTGTGGCTAGAATAGGGAATCCTGGGATAGCTTTGGCCACAGCAGTAACAGCACGCAAAGCTATAGGTCTGATAGCATTACCAGATACACCACCATATGTAGTTCTCTTCTCTTTACCAATACTTGGCCATGCTGCTCCGTTTCCTTTCAACCCCATTAAACCAGATACAGTGTTGGTGGCTGTAACTCCATCAGCATGACCTTTATAAAGGTAAGATATATATAATATTTACATCTATACTTTTACCATCAATTTGAACATGTGTAATAAAAGTCTTTCATTTTTTGCTCTACTCTTTACTCTTTAGTATACAAACTAGTTTGGATGAAAATGAAAATCAAATATAAGCTTTGAAAGCAATAAATTTCAACATTATCATATCAGTCAAACCCAGACTGAAAACTATTTTTCCAATAGTAACTGCTATACTTAAAGATGAATATTCAAATATATCAGATTTAATTTTCTATTATTCTATGTAGATAGTCATGATCAGAGTGTTTGCCTGTGATGTTTATGAGGTTACTGTATGATATATCTCGGAAGTAAAGTATTCAGTAGTTGTCGTTTCTTTTGTTTTTGTTAATTTTTATATATAAATTAGGCTGTTAGTTTTCTCGTTTGAATTGTTTTACATTGTCATTTTGGGGCTTATTATAGCTGACTATGCGGTTTGGGCTTTGCTCATTGTTGAAGGCCTTACCATGACCTATAGTTGTTAATTTCTGTGTCATTTTAATCTCTTGTGGAGATTTGTCTCATTGGCATTCATACCACATCTTCTTTTTTTATAACCTATATAAAGAGTGTAAGACGCCATCATTTCATTTCAGCAGGATAAGTGCTTACTTAATGCTTAGTTACTGTAAGCATTCTTTGAAATGGAAAAACATGTGACATGAGATGTGGAGTATATTTCAATAGATAGCAACCCAACTATAGACAATTAAGGTCACTAAAGGTTCATAACAACTGTCAAGTGTTTTTATTATACATGTATATCTTTATACCTTCATGAGCAGCCTTTGCAATATCAGTAATTTTGGTAACATTTGGTGTCAACTTAGCAAAGAATGGAATCTTCACAGCTTCCCTAACCCATCGACATATATTACGAACTAACTCTGGATCCTGAAGAAAAAAAAAGAATCTTAATTTTGACACCTTATATTTTGTAAAATTCATAAGCAAAATATTTCAAAATAATAATTAAATGAATTCTTATGTCCTTTTCTTTGCTTTTATATTTCAGTTAATAATAAATATCTAATTTCATCCATATTTTTAATATTTTTTATTTTTTTAGGGGGAAAAGGGATTGTAAGGGGGGTGACAAATACTACAACAATACACTGATTTATACAAAAAAATTAAAAAAAACAAGTTAAAATGTTTCATTTTCAACTCTATTGTAGAGTAGGTGCACAATTTCAAGTATTTATTAATTATTTCTGATAAGTATAAATCTAGCCATATTTCAGATTTACAAAACTGTGATGTGTATATATGACACAGACAACAGATAATGCAGACAAGGAAATGACATTTAATGATCCCTCTTTGTCATTTCTTGCAACACAAATCTTACCTGTCCACAAGCCAGTCCCATTCCTCTCTCTCCCATACAACACAAATCTTACCTGTCCACAAGCCAGTCCCATTCCTCTCTCTCCCATACAACACAAATCTTACCTGTCCACAAGCCAGTCCCATTCCTCTCTCTCCCATACAACACAAATCTTACCTGTCCACAAGCCAGTCCCATTCCTCTCTCTCCCATACCATGTGGACATGATAGATTCAACTCCAAAGCATCAGCACCAGCTTTCTATAAACAAAATATAATAAAATACATGAATATGATAAAATGAATATTCAATATTGTAAACAATCTAGAAGATGTGACCGTTATCGATATTATAGACTGTGCTAATTTTTTTCTCATATTAACTTTAAACAGTGACTTTAATTCTTTGTTTTTTGTAATTTTCTGATTTATATATTTCATGTACACCAAATCTCTATAATAGAGGAAATAAAGTTATATAAGCCCAGGTGGTCGTGTGGTCTAGCGGGAGGGCTACAGTGCAGGCGATTTGGTGTCACGATATCTCAGTAGCATGGGTTCGAATCCAAGGGAAGAACAAACAATTTGCGATAGCAAATTTACAGATCTAACATTGTTAGGTTGATGTTTAGACGAGTATATATATATAACTTTATTTCCTCTATTATAGAGATTTGGTTTAAGAACATCAGTTGTTCGACCTGTTAGTCAAATGCATTTTGTTTAAATATACTTTTTCACTTTTTTGGTCTTTTGGAAAATGTTGTTTGTGCTGTTTTTAGACCCTTCTACAACGAAATTTGTTTTACATGCACAGGTATAAAAATTACGGCTTTTATCCAACACAATCTTAGGTTTGAACGTAGTTTTCAATTTAGACTCGTTTATATATAAATATATATATATATATAGTCAGGATGGATTATATTAAACATCATTAAAACTACTATATACCTCTGACATCTTAGCTAGTTCTGTCCAGTCCTCTTTACTGTAGCTACACATTATACTGGCAATCAAAATCTAGATACACAAAAAAAAAGAGTTTTCAAATGAGAAACAAATTTTTAAGACGGTGAATGTAACAATAAAGTTGTCTAAAATTATAAATCTTCAGTAGAAATCACCAATAATTGCATGTAAATCACATTTTCATTATTTTGGAAATATTTTTTTCTACTTAAAAAAAGATACATGTAATAACTCCAAAACTGTATAATTGCCATATACTTTTCCCTAGGTTGTAATTGTGATAAAAAATAAAGTACATGCCTTGAAACCAATATAAAAATTGAATTTGATTTTAAATCTTCTGAGTTATTTTAATGCTAAAAAAGAAGAGTTATAAACAGCTTTAGTCTTATCAATAGTTAGCATACTAAGGGAGATAACTAAGATCAAATTATCTTCAAATAGGAACAGTAAGAAATATACCATAATGTCAAATTATAAATAACAACAGCAATTGTCTGTTATCTTGTTGCTAAATTTTACTGCATCAGGTATATAGCTATCTCACATTGAGTTCTTTCAGACATTTGTTTTTGATAGAATATGCATTAAAAATCTATGCTATAGTAAGAACTCTGAAATGCAACGTACCTTTTCAGGGAAATCCCTTTTCAGTTCTGTAACACTGTTACACCAGTATGCTGCAGTTTTCTCACTGATTAACTCTATATTGAGGAAGGCACCCTGACCTGGTCCAAACAACTGTCCTGATGTAGTACCTCTAACTATTCGAGGGGATACATTGGTCACTATGTCCTGTAATTTAAAAAAAAACAAGAAATATACCACAAAGTCTTTCATCGATACTATTTTAAATAATGTAAAAAACCATACTAATCCATCAAGTTGATAGAATTCTTGATATTCAACTTTGCAAAGAACAAGAAAAAAATTCTATTTCTTTAAGTATTACGGTAACTGGAAGTGTTTAACGACCTTGACTGGATATGCATCCCTCTATCATCACTTGAATTGTATTTTTAAACAAGAATTGAAAAGTATGATCTGAAAAGACAGAACATAAGTTAAATTCTTTATATTGTACAATTTGGACAACTCGTAAAAACTTAGCAAAGTAATGTTAAATCCAATAAATATATATATAATTTCAACTATATTTAGCCTTAAGCCTTGAAAATTTGGATACAAGTTATTTAATTTTCTTGGTTTGTTGTTGTTTTGTGATTACACTCATCTGTTCAAAACCAAATTCATCCAACTTCATTCATTTAAAATCAAAAGGTCTACAACTGACATTATCATAATCCCCCAAAAAATTGATACCCCTCTTCAATTATTTCAAAATTTACATGAAATTTTAACCATGAGTGCTAGCAATTATATTCATGTGCAAATTCTTTTCTTTGGTAAAATAACAGTTTAAAATCTATTGGAATAGACATATAACTTACCTTATCTAAAGAATAAGTCTTAGTCAAAGCAAATCCCCAACCAGCTTCAAATGCCCTACGAATCATAGGACTGCTGGTGGTTGGTGGAGCACTGGCTAGTCCAAATGGATTAGGAAATTTCAATCCACACATTTCCACACTGATGTCTACAAGATCAATAGGAGTGAAAAATGTTGGTAGGCTTGGCGTGGATGGTATAGGTATTCCATGAAGTGACTGAAATCAGAAATTGATGTTTCTTATTTATAAAGCAGACACATAAATTGTATAATATAACATGATAGTTGACACTTCTTTCAATAGAGTTCCAGCAGTATTTTCAACTTTGAAGTCATAAATAATATTTTAGTTTTAAAATTAATCAAGTAATTTTTGTGTTCCTAGTATACATCTTTTTTCCTTATTATCAATTTCAAACTGCTCTTTTGTCAAGATATATGGTATAGCCACTTGTCTATACACTGAAGACTGTATATGTCCTCTAAATAATGTATCTGTTCATGTTGTTGTTAGGTTACTGTCTGTGTCACACAAATATAGTCTTCTATTGTTAGTTGTATCATATTTTATAAAATTATCAAATTAAATTAAATGTGTTGGTATGACACAAATACTGCAGCCCTTTTGTTTTATGTACATTTCTGGGAAGTAATAATATAATCATATTGAAAGACATTGCCTTCCTAATAAGCCTTACGGACTCTAGCATTGACTTAAGCAGTGAACTTTGTAAATGATCAACAATTGATACAAATGTTTTAGAAGCTTCATAAACAGGAATAATCAATACTTTTCAAAACTTTCTACAGTTTAATCATACCTGTAAATATTTATGGATATACCATGAAGCTGTTTTTCCATCATTAACAGATTCTACAGTTGTCTGTGCCACACCTGCTATATCTCCTCCACAGAATATCCATGGTTCACTGCACTGCATAGTTTCATTGTTCACCTCTGGTAAGCCCCATCTGTTCAACTTTACTGGTTTCATAGCTTCAACAACTTAAAGAAAAACATTTATTTGTTTTATAATGAAGAAACCTTGTCAAAAATTGAGACCACAAAACTTATGTGCTTTTACGTACCAACAGCAAATTTCTGCCATACATTTTTTTCACTTAAAAACTCATAAAAACATGTACACCACAAGAAAAAAAAATAAGTGAAGATTAACGACAAATAAATTGAAGAATTGTATATGAAAGATTATTTACAAAATAGGCATCCTATTTGAGATGTAACCTATAGGAATGGTTATCAATGTTGTATTTGACAATAAAATGATCAAAAACTGAAACTAACACACTCATCATACAAGGCAAATTTTAATCTAACCTTTAGAATCAGTTAATCCTGATCCAAATGCAGATATGATATAATCTGCTTTAATCCTGATAATCTCCTCCTCATCTTCTATCCAGTTACCATCATCATCTAGTTCTGTTCTTACAAACTCCATACCTGATACTTTACCATTTTTAGACATCACTTTTCTTGGGGACATAAAAGGCAAGAATTCACACTTCTCTTCCCTGGCAAGTTCCATCTGAAAACATTATCATTTGAAATCATTCCAAAATACATGCCACAAGAACTTAATCTTCATCTCTATAAATAAAAGCTAAAAAATGCTAAAAAAATATTTGGTGTTTGTTATTTGTGTGTTTATTGCTGTGTTGTTGTCTCATTTTATAATTTCAAGTATTGTCTTCTCATATTGCAAATAACTTTATATCACTATTTTAAGTGCTGCTCATTGTAAGTAGATCTTACTTTGGTCCTAATTCATATGTTCTAATGATTGCAAAGTACATTAAAATAGGAATATTCAATCTATAAACATTTATAGTGTGAACTTTAGATGGCACAGAAATATTCAACTGACTAGATTTATTTCCATTTTCCTAATTCTACTTTGACTAGACTTTCTTAAAGTTCATAAATTTGTTTATTGACATAGATGAAAGCAATCGAACACAAATTCCATACTTTCCCAGCATTTATCTAGTAGCCTACCTCTTCAGGAACAGCCCTGATATTAGTAAATCCTTTCCTGAAGACAACATACACCCTCTTAGCTCCACATCTCAAGGCTGAGGTAGCACAGTCAAAGGCTGTATCTCCTGCTCCTAGAACTATTACTTTACCATACATCTGAGGAAGCTGGGATTTACAGGCACACATACCTGTAATATTTTATCAGAAAAACTTGCATAATTGATTAACAAAGTTTGTTTTTTATGTATATTTTAGGTCAAGGTACAGTAAATGTCAGATTTTTGTAAAATTTTGTATACAACTTTGGCTTGTTAAATTTTAACTAAAAATCGAGAAAAAAATAATGCTGTGCACTGAAATGTTATGTAATGAATTTCTTTCAACACGGTGAGCATTAGTATAGAAAGCAAATAAAAATCGATGAAAATGTGCTTAAATTTTCTACACCTCTATGTCTATGCCCAAAAAACAAGTGAAACTGCGAGCTACTGCTCACTGATGATACCCCCGCCGCAAGTGGATAATATTAATAGTGTAAAAATATGCAAGTGTTCGGTAAACAGGAAGTTGTCGAGTGATGAATTTGAAAACGCATCACACGGTAAAGCTGACTTATATAAATCCTGAAACCAAATTTCAGAAATCCTTGTATTGTAGTTCCTGAGAAAAATGTGACGAAAATTTTCAATTTGGCTATCATGTGTAAAATCATACAAGTGTTCGGTAAACAGGAAGTTGTCAAGTGATGAATCTGAAAACGCATCACACGGTATGGCTGACATATATAAATGTTGATACCAAATTACAGAAAGGGTGGATGTGTAGTTCCTGAGAAAAATGTGACGAAAGTTTTGTGGGACGGACTGACTGACGGACGGACTGATGGACGGACGGACGGACTGACGGACGGACTGACAGACAGAGGGAGGTAAAACAGTATACCCCCCCTTTTTTAAAGCGGGGGTATAAATAGTATCAAAAACCAAATTGAACTTTAATAAAGTGACTTAGTAACATATACCCCACATCTCCTTTTATCAAAAGTACAAACGGAACATGAATATAAGAATATCACAAGTTGTTGTACTAACCTGCTTTGCTACTTGATGTTACTTTTGGTAGATAATCTTTTGATGTGTAGAATCCCATATCCTCTGTAAGGCCTTCAAAGATGGGTATCTTCTTAGGATCAGGTAAACCTGTAATAACACATTTTCTGTAGTATACTCTTGTTAAAAACCATAACCAGTTCATAGAAAAGGAACAAATATTGCATAGCATTGAAATGTTTTTGGTTGAATATAATCTATTGTATAAAACCTCCTTCTTAGAGAAATCCATATACATTTTGTCAACAAAAGGATTCCTGATGTCAAGAACAAAGCATTATCAAACAATAAAAATATGTTGTGAAAATTGTAATGAGAAAGAATATTGTATATGATATGAGATTTAAATATTTTACCGATGCCAAGGAAAACAGCTTCATAACCTTCATTTTTTAACTTCTGTATGGTTATATCATTTGTGTCCAATGATTTACCATTCACAATCTAAAAATTAAAAACTAAAATTCAGAAACACATAAAATCCTGTTTCCATGTATAAAGATTGTTCTAATTTATTTTGACAATGAGGATGGAAGTGTACAGTGTAATAGCATAATGTTTTTGTTGGGGTTTTAATGTAGTTACTTTGTGAATGCATATTATCCTTGAAATTGAAACCAAATGAACAAATTAATAGATAAAAAGCTTTTATTTCTCAAAACAGAAAGGATGATTTTAACCCCCAGTTTTGTTTTTACTTCAAAGACAAAAACAATAAAATTTCAATTGTTGTCCCATTGATGTTATCCCCACACCTTCCTTTATCAATAATAATCTGTAAGTTATTCACACCAAATAAATTACCTTAACTCCCAAATCTTTCATCAATTGCACTTCAAAGTCAACCACACTATATGGTAATCTATATTGTGGAATTTCTGAAGAGCTGAAAAATGGCAAATACTCATAAATTACACTAATGGTAGTGTCATTGTGTTAAAGTAACCATACAAGCTAAACCTTAAAGGTACTGAGTGTCTGGCAGTATCATAAATTATATCAACAAAACTAATAATAATATACAAATATAACTGTCTTTACACTAGTCAGTCAAAGGGCAATAACTCTGACAGACTTTAAAGTCCACAGATTTGATAAAGCTTAACCTACAGGAAAGAAAACCTGCTTTTATTTTTAGTTGTTAAAAAACCAAAAGAGGAACAACTATAAATGATCTGAGCACAGGCCTTGCGGTCATAAAACTTTCGAGCCCGTTTTTTGTACTCGTACTGGAAAATCAACCAATCAAAATGTTGGATTTCATGTTTCTAGCATGATTTTTGTGCTCCAAGCACTGAGCAAAGTTTTATGACTTCAACCCCAGGAGTCCTCTCTCAAAGGGGTAATTGGCTTGAGCAGACTTTCAAATATCACTATATATCTAAAGACAACAAACCACTACCAGATATAAGATAACTATGAAAGCACTTTGTGCCTGAAAATAGAAGTCAAATGTAAATTGAATTTTCTTTGTCTTTTTATCTTTTGCCCTCAGTGTTACCTATCCTACAACTTACATGATTTCTGCCTCTTTTATACTAAATGTATACAAGGAAATAAATGTAGTGTTAAATATCATTGTTGTTGATGTCAAGAAAGTTATTAATAGAAAATTCAAAGGCATTCCAATGCCTGAACCAGAATTTTCATTTTCAGATGGCCTATATAAGTATTTCCTACCTAAGTCCACCTATATATTCCTGTTTCTCAAAAATGGTCACATTGGTGTATCCAAGTCTAGCTAGGAAGGTAGCACAGCTAATACTGGCTGGTCCACAACCAATCAAAGCTATCTTAGCCTGATAACTCTCAGGAAGTTGGTCAACTGGAGGTAGTGATGGATCTCTTATCTGAGGTATTTTCATTTGCTTAAACACCTAAAACAAAATTATATTTTTTTATTATCTTCATGACACCATGTAAGCCTGTTATTTACTGTAAGCTTGCTTTCATTCTAGCTTTGGTACATTCTAGCTTATTCATCTAGTTTGCACTTCTATTTCTGTGGTGTGTTTTATTTTATTTTTTGAGTGAAGTGTATTTTTTATGCTGAGTTTCATTTTACTTTCTCTAATGTACATTTTATTAGTAGACTAACAATCAATTTTAAAAGAAGAGGAATACTAGTTCAACCACAACCTCTTACAGTATCTTTAACATTGAAAATCACATGCAAAATAATATCAAAGATTTCATCCCCATTTTCCCACTTAGCTTTCTTGTGATAGACACTACTGTACTCAACGTTGATAGTTAAACAAAGATCAAAGGTCAACTATAAAAATCATGACTTACCTCTGTAGCAAACTGTTGTAGTCCCCCAATATTAATGGGACCTTCTTCTGAGGCATATAAATTACATCCTCCTACACAAAGGTCAGATGTAGGACATACCATACCACAGGTCAAGCCCAGAGGGTTGTCAGAAAATATGTATTTAGCAGATCCATAATAATTCTGCGAAAGTATTAAATATTGCTAACACTACATATACAAAATGTACCTCACAGTTCAATTGTTATTATGGTTATTAAGATAATTCATCCATGATCAAATTAAATACAAACTATAGATATTTTACTCTTTATACTACACTCAAAAGACAAAACAATGTTCAATTTATCAATTATCAAGTCAATTATTTGTGACAAAGACATGTAATCAGAGTAAGCAATCATTTGTGAATGTCATAGAAAAGTGTGCAACTAATTTCATGTGATTTTAAGTTCAATTCCAGTCTAAGCTAAAAAAAAAAGAAAAAAAAAAAGAAAAAAAAAAAGAAAAGACAAACTGACTTACAGACTTGATATAAAATTTTTTCTTCATTTGTACAAGTAAAAATAAGACCTATACCCTACCTTGTTAGAAATACTGGTTATGAAAGATTTGACATCAAGCTGGGTTGGGCAACTCTTCTGACATGGTGCATCAGCACATTTCAAACATCTGTAAATATAAAAAAGATGTAGTATTATTGTCAATGAGACAACTCTCCACAAGAGACCAAAATGATACAGAAAATAACAACTATAGGTCACCATACAGTCTTCAACAATGAGCAAAGCCTATAGCGCAGTATATATATATTATACATGTATATGCAGTACAATAACTGATAAATGAATACATCCTAGAAGAATAATGATCTATATTAAGTATTAGTTACTAACAAGTCTGCTCTACATTTAAATGCATGGAAAAGAAATTTACAAAGGTTATACATCATGTACATATGTCTTTTACATTTTCTTACTCCATAACCACGATAACTGTACAACCTTAAGATAGATTCATGGTATACCACCATCTTGGATTGTACAACCACAGTAGAAAATCAGTCTAGTTATTTGCCTAAATCTGCAAATTTGGAGAGAGATTTGCAATTTGATGGTTAGACTGTTTTTCTATATAAAGAAATTTATTAATTGTATTATACAAAATATTTTAACAAATATCATTTTTTTTGTTTCTAAAATCATTTTTATCAAATGAGCCATTTAAGGGGGAGATAACTCTTTTAGAACATAATTTATACTGTAGCAAGAAAACAAGTTCTGTGACACCATGTTTTCTTTTTATTTTCTTAAAATATATTATGAAACCTTTCTTCTCACAATTTATTTCAAAATTCTATCTCATATAACTTTTTTAATGCACACTAATGTGTTTTTTCATGTACAAACTAACCAAGTTTTGGCAATTTTCAACGACTCATAGCTTGAAAAATAGAACGGTGACCCATACTTTATATTAAATTTTCAAAAAAGCATAGTAAAATCTTCATTTTGGCAAATTATAAGAATATTCTGTCTCAGAGAAATGTGCAATAAAAGATTTATTTTATTTAAAAAAAAAAAGAAGAATATTCTGTTTCAAAAAATATATTCTTATGATCTACCTTAAATAATGATGGAAGCCTCTAATAATATGGCTTAATGTACTGTATCGTAGTGCATTTTAAAAATCACACAATAAACTGAAAATACTAAAAAAAAATAGTCTGCTGGTTTACGTGGTTTACAAATATATACATAAATAACAATAAATAATTATGAATAAAACGTTCAACTGAAAGCAAAGAATTGAAATTAGAAAAAAGACCATGCTTTGCTAGCACAATCTATATCTGTGTCCAACAAAACTGGTTAATTTTAATAGGTTATTTAAAAGTTTTGCATGAAATCAGAGCTCCAGATAAGCTGCGTATTTGCGTGATCCCGCTATACAAATAATAAAAAACCCAATGCAATTGCCCATTGTTGGGTTCAATAACCCAATTAATTCAAAGGGAAACCCAATTATATGCCAAAAACATTAGTTCTCAACCCTTTTATTGGCTACAGTTTACGTTATTTACCCTTATCTGTTTACAGTCGTTGCGTAAATCTTTTTTTATAATATTCATAATTGGAAATTTCCTTTCGTCCTAAAAATAAATCCCTGCATCAAGTAGCTTAAATGGGTCCCTGTTGGAGTTTTCCATTGCTTAATAAGTACACATGTTTTTTAAAACATTTCAATCTTCTCGGCGTTTATCCATTAGCATGTGTCATGAAGTCATATTTGTTTCGAATTGCTCGGGATTTATCATAACATACATTGAATTCAAACAAAAGTGTATGTCCGATAAAAATATTGAATAGAAGCATGTTTTCTGCTTCTTTTGAAAAGCTGAGGGAAAGTTCTGACGATAACAAGACCCAACCAGTTTTATTAGGAAGCGTCCTCGAACGCACGGGCGTGTATGCATACCTTAAAAAGAACATTGCAATCAAACATCAGGTTTTCGTCAAAAAAAAAAAACAGTTGGAAAAAGTGAAAGGCCAAATCAATTATGACATGATAAACATGATAAAGCACCAGAAACCTAAAGTTCTAGTAAAAGACAACTAAACCAGTAGATTTATGTAAATTGAATAAAACTTAAACATTCATGTATAATTAGAGTTCTTATACTATTTTTATTTCATTTTACGGTTAATTTATGAATACACATATACAGGCACTGTCACTGGTCTCAGAATTTATTATATAAAGGTACATGACGTGTGCCTGTGAATACACATATCCATTTTTGTGAGAAAACACAAAACTGGCAGAAAGTTTAAAACGGGACACAACTTGAACCTACTATTGCTCCTCAGTGAATAAACCAAATAAAACAGCTAGCAAATAACCCTAAACCAAATAAAACAGCTAAACAAAGAAAGAAACACATTTAAGATGGAAAAAAATCTGGGGTTGATATTGCCTAAATATTCAATATTGTGTTGATGAAAAAACCCAATACATTAAGGAGCTTGGTGGTGAAAAACCCAATTTGATATTAACATGAGGGGTGAACTGGAATTGATAATGCAATAAAAAAACTTTATCACCCAATTATATAAGAAAATGGTGGGTAAAAACCCCAATTTGTGAATCCTTATCTGGAGCTCTGTGAAATGTATTTCCAATTGGATTTCTTTCAAAATTCTTTTTAAATGAAGACAATTCAGTAAATACTGAAAAATATTAAGTACATGTATAATCCTTTACTGTGGTGATCTTAAAACAGAAGATTATCTTATGTATGCTCAGGTATGAACGGTCACAAACTGCAATTGAATTTTTGCATCAGTCAAAAACTTCCTCAGTTCAACCCCAAAGCTTCAAAGTTGATATGGGTGCATTTGGAAGATAACAATATTGATAACCTGTCTCATTGACTTTTATCCTACATTTATTAATAATCTTATTTTGTACTGTTATATAGATTTGCTTTTGTGTTATTACTGTAACATACCTAGATGCTTCTTTTAATGCACCTCTTTCACTCAATGTTGTATGTTTTATATCTTCAAAGTTCTTCTCCAAATTTGTTTCACAACTCTGCAACATCAAAACATACATCTTTCAATCAGTGTATATTAAAGTAAATACAATATTTTAATAATGTTTATAAAGCTTTAATTTATAAAACAATTGGTTTTTTTTTTGTTCTTTTATAAATGATTGCCTCAACAAATTAAAAAATGGCTTCAATTCTCATATGTGTCTTATGTTTTGAACTCACAAATTTTCCTACATCTACTTATCGTCAATAAAAGTATAGTTTTTAATTCTAACAAGAATGTGTCCATAGTACACGGATTCCCCACTCCCACTATCATTTTCTATGTTCAGTGGACCGTGAAATTGGGGTCAAAACTTTAATTTGGAATTAAAATTAGAAAGATCATATCATAGGGAACATGTGTACTAAGTTTCAAGTTGATCATGTTGATGTAACTTTAACTTCATCAAAAACTACCTTGACCAAAAACTTTAACCTGAACTTTGCACTATCATTTTCTATGTTCAGTGGACCATGAAATTGGGGTCAAAACTATAATTTGGCATTAAAATTAGAAAGATCATATCACGGGGAACATGTGTATTAAGTTTCAAGTTGATTGGACTTCAGCTTCATCAAAAACTACCTCGACCAAAATCTTTAACCGGACGGACGAACGGAGGCACAGACAGACGGACGGACGAACGGAGGCACAGACAGACGGACGGACGAACGGAGGCACAGACAGACGGACGGACGAACGGAGGCACAGACCAGAAAACATAATGCCCCTCTACTATCGTAGGTGGGGCATAAAAACGCATAATTATATGCAAAGTTCGTTTCCTTCAACATTTCGAAATTCTCTACTATTTATAGTATATGTAAGTAACTTTGGAATCATTATTAGGTATATTTTCTATTATTATGATTTGTTGATGTTACATGATGTAATTAAACAAAATTAAAATTCTAAGCCTGCAATCTCTCAAAGAGGAACATTCAGAAAGGATGTTCTGCTAACAAACTTTTAAATACTGTAAAATAATTATTTTTGAGGATGCTTTATTTCCCATTTAGCCCATTCAATGGTCATTTGATTTTGCAATTCTCAAAGGAGAAGGTTCAGTAAGACCCCTTTTCGGCCCCAAAATATAGCAGCTTTACAAAAATGTGAAAATGTAATCTTTAAGCTATTTATTGGAGAGTAGAATGCTTCTGCTACATAAACATGGGCTGTTTGACAAAACTATGCACATATACCTGGTACTTAAGCATCATTAAGTCATGCTAAATTACTGAAATCTTAAAAAATTTAGCATTTTAGTTAAATTTTAGACGGTTTCTGTTTATAAAAATGAAAGGGACTGCATTCATGTTCATTCATATTATTGAAATTTAAGTTGTATTTGATGATAATACATAATATATATAAAGTTAAGGATGAACAAAGTTGTGGCCACTTTCATTTTTGACAAAAACCAGCTGAAAAGTTACGTTTTTTTGCATATTTGATATATGTTTCATATTTAAGCTTGAATCGGTGCGTTTTTAATGACTAAATCAGTTAAAATCTTTCACACAAACTAATTGAATCAATTGAAATAGACACTTAAGTGTTTAAAAACTGTCTAAAATCTTTCGTTAGATGAACTTGAAATTTGAGGCCAAAATCGACCCTTACCAGACCTACTCCTTTACCTGATGTTGTTAAGTAAGAATGGTAAGGAAAACCCAAGGGGGCGATAAATGTCTGACCCGTGTTAAGAGAGAGCCACATCTCTTGCACGTAAAAGACACCCTTGTAGATTTCGAAAAAGAGCAGGCTAATGCCGCTACAAGGCAGCAATTGCACCCGAAAAGTGGAAAGGGATTAATATAAGTCGCAAAACTTGTTTCCCAATCCCCTTAAATAAATATGTTTAAACTAAAACCCAAGTTTTACATATTTGCGATATTTTTCTACTTGTGAAAGTTGCCTAATTAAATCACTCTTGAAAACTAGTTGGTTTACAGTACATGAACATTTGTACTAGGTTAACATCATCCATCAAGACTGTCATGACTGTTGGTATACAATTAAATGTTAGTTTACACTAATATATCATATTATTGTGACTTACGTTACATCCTTTTTCCTGGTTCCTTTTCCAGTGTTGCTTGTTCTTCTTGGTTGAAGCACTAGGTACCAGATTGGCATTTTGATGAATTTTAGGATTCAGAGCTAATATGTTCTGGAACATAAAATATTAGATTTTTAATCACTATATCACTATATCACTGTATCACTATATTAATATTTTAGGCAGGTGGGATTTTTTTTTATAATTACTGGCTAGGATATATGCCCTATTGAAATGTCCCTCGCACCATGCGCACTGCGTAAATGAGGAATTATAAATTTAATTGTGTGTACAGTATATAGAATTCTAGAAATTTAAGAATAGGAACACAGTTGTGTATTTCAAACTTTTTAATTTGTTACAAAGAATATGTTTTTATTATCATGATAATCATGATAATGGTACCTCAAAGGGAAAAAAAGTATAAATCTCATTTCTCTGATAAATGATGGATTAATGACTTGATGTCCACCATTTTTTACTAGCTATTTACTTTTACATTACCATATTCATGACATTGAAGTTATAATATCGTACAGATGTTCTTCATTCATGTCATTAACAAAATGATAAAAGTTAAATTCTTCATTTCTTTAATATAAAGTTAATTTCAAAAGGACAAAAAATTACAATGATTCATGTAACTGTCCATCACCATATTCAATTTTGAACATGTTTGCCTTCAATAAAATTATGTAGTTATATATAGCTACGTTAGTAGATATACCATTTTTACAGCAATTCAGTAAACATATTTGACCAACTAACATAATTGTCCTAAATTTAGTCCAATGGAATAATAATTTGTCATATATATCATGTATATATATATATACCTACATGTTATAAATGTCTAACATGTTAAATTAATGATGTTGTACTTAATATGTCTAATAACAACAATATATGTAATGGACCTCAGTACATAAATATGTACACAAAACACATTTTAAGGATATAACCAGGGACTTCCAATCAATGTCAAAGGTTATGGTTGCACTGGTGGGATGTAATCAGCAGAATTGAAAACAGTTGAACAGATTTTAAAGTAAAATGGAAATAGATGTATCAACAACATATAGTTTTAAGAAAAATCTATGGACTTGAAATTGGAGATTTGATAATTTTAAGACAATTTTCTAACATGTTCGTTCCATTAGAAATTGAACAATACTAATGTAGCTTAGGTGTAGTTTTCAGAAACTAGCATGCATATACAATGATATACATTTTGACCAACTTTATTGTTCTAAATTTAGTTCTACCATGTCTACTGTCTTACAAATGTCATGCATATAATTAATGTCTAAACAAGTTAAAGTAACGATGTTGTTCTACTTTAAATTTTAAAACAGTGCAGAAATTACTTTTATTATGACATGACAACTCTAGTATATTTCAGTGACAGAACCATAAATTTTCATTAGTGGGGGGCTGGGGCCCACTGACTGCCTAAGAGTGGCCAACTCCAGTGATTCCCTATATAATCAACCAAATTTTTCCCAGTAATGGGGGGGGGGGGGGCTCCCAGAAAAGAAGGGGGAAGCCGCCACCCCCTCCCCCTAAATCTGCCTCTGTAATTGTTATCCTTATCCTATGTTGAGATACCTGGTATATAAAAATTACAGTATAAAACATGGTAAATATCAGTCCCTTACAATTTTATTTAGGTTCTGGGGTTTCAACATGTTCAAAAGCAGTGTTGATTTCATTAAATTTAACAATTGGGAATTAAAAACAAAGAGACAAAAATGCAAGAAAAACTGAGCATTTAACAATGGTTATGTAAGAGTTAATTTGTGTAATATAGCTATAGGTTCATAACTTGGAAGAAAAATATTTAATTTACTTGTAAAAGCAAAAGAAATGGAGAAAAACGTGAAATGCACAAATACAAAAATATTTTGAGTCATAGCAAGAGTAGAAAGAGTTGCTTTAGAGACATTGAACCAAGCCATATACTCAAACATGCAATACCAGATTGATCAGCATAGAAAACCATATCAATTGCATTTTTGACCACTGTCCAGGATGCAACAATTACTTCAACTCACTTTTGTATTTTCAAGAATAATCTGCCAATGCAAACTGCCAAGTCAAACAGACAAATGAAACATACTAAAGTATGTTGCAATTATATTGCATGAACTTTAAAGCATTTTTAACATGTTTAACTAGGTTTGATTAGTTGCTACAGATGCATATAGATACATTTGTACAGAAGATGAATTTAAGCTTTTTTGTGTACTGGCCAGCCAGACCAGTGGACTGAAAACTCTACTGGTCCAGCTCCAAATCTACTGGTCCTGCAAAAATGACATTCATTTGACAAACACTAATATAAATGATAGATGTTTAATTTTATTTTGATGCTTTCATAAGTTACACAGGAACAAAGGGATAGTCTTGATTCTGATTTTGATAAAGTCTTTGATAATCTCAAGTATTTTCTTGATCAAAATCAAGATAGAGAACAGATAAAATATCAACATTGTCTTCCGCGTCATCTCAATCCTCACGATGACCATAGGGTGCCTGACTGGGTCGTCTGAAGCGCTGCATCATGTCTAGAAATATTCCAAATTTTCACATGTTGTACAGTTCATTAAATTCCAATCTACTATATAATTCAACCATTCACGATCTTTTTCCCATGATTTTTGGTATTACTTTATTTCGATCTTCCTTTTGATTTTCACTTATTTTATTTTTTTTGTCCGGCGGTTTAACTCCTTCCAAAAATTTCCACATTTTATATTGTTGTGAAGGATGCTCACCCGAGATTTTAATTAACTTGATCAAATTAACTTGATCAGTACCGTGTAATTAATTTCACAGGTAAATTGTTCATTCGGCAATCCTTGGTAAAATCCGCTTCTCTCCTTCTATCCTTAGATGAGGGTACGTAATCGACCGAGTTGAGACGAATGGTAAATTGTTTTGTAAACAAACGGAGATTGGAATGCAATCAGTGATTTTTAGCGACAAATTTCTACTGGTCAGCCGGACATCCACTAGCGTAGCGTAACATTCTATTTGCATGGTATGAATTTGCCTGTCCCAAGTCAGGAGCCTAGCTGTACAGTAATTCAGTGGTTGTCGTTTGTTGCTGTTAGTTAGTTGCCTTTTTGTTTCGTAGTATGGATAGTAAAATTGTGTATTTTATCTGACTCGTTTAAATCACTCGAAACTAGGTGAGAAATGCACAGAAGTGATATTTATCATGTTTATGTATTATAAGTATAGAAAATTGAATATTTTAATCAACAAAAAAAAAAAAAAAAAATATCTGTATTATATATGCAAGTGCCTGTGGTTGAAAGCTGTATTAAAGGTGAACTGTAGCTGTGTCAAAGTAAAACATATCAATCTTTGCAAATTCAAAAGTATAGCCATTGAAACAGGATCAAAGGCAGCTCCCCCCTCCCCCCCCTTTTCCCCTACTTTGTGGGAAAAAATGTTATGTTAAGTAGAAAATCACTGAAGCATAACTGAAATCCACCCCTATTAAAGTAGTCAGTGCCCCCTTTTTTTTTGTAAAAAGTTTTTGATCCGTCATTATGGATCAATTCATATGACAGATTTCAAAAAATTGATATTGAGAGGTTAATTTAAGAAATAATATATTCTTCACAGGGCTAGTCCATTATATAGCATGAAAACTTTTGTTCAAAGTTCTGTATTCATGGGATGCTGTTTCAATCGGTTTCGATAACATTATCCAAATCATTTTATGATTATGCAAACACAGATATCTATATCATATGTCCATTATCTGGGTCAGTTTTGTCCAAGAGATTAATGCATGAATTATGAAGTCAGTGCGTGCAAATGAACGCTTAATAACGAAAGAATTTTATATAGCAATATAGAAATGTGTATTGTCAATGCAGTCCTACCTCTATATCTTGCACATCCCTGCTCAACAACGTGGCCATGATGCTGAACTTGTTTACATATAAATGCGGTCAGGTCAACCTTCAGTCATTTAGCTAGTCCATTGTATCGTGTAGGGGAAGTAGGATTTCTATTTATTCCAGCGCAAATATTCCAGTGCACCTGAACTGAATACTAATTGTTTAAAACATCGTTTTTTCTCATTTTCTGTATATTTTCATTTAATTACCGTATTGTTAATATTTTAACCTCGATTATCGACTTTATAAGCCATTTTCAGATAACATCTAGGATGTTTACACAATCTCAATGAATCGATTTACTATTGTGTCCCAAGGATACATCCGTTCAGATTTAGTAAACGGTGTACATATAATGTCAAGGAATTGTATATTTAAATATACAATATTCCTTGATAATGTTTACTAACTTTGGTAAACATATACAGTAACTATTCCAGTTAAAATGCACAGGCGCTTGGGTATATCACGCATTTTCAATAAGAGGGTGCACGATCGGCTGTCGACTATGGCAAGCCGTTGTGGAATTTATTCCCTATTTATTAATATTAAAAAATCTGCATATTTTTAATCCGTGTGGACCAACACAAATTTTTTTTATTTTTTTATTTTTTTCTGTAACGGAATCAACAAATTGAAATGTTCGTTACTGTCGCCAAATCCTAAATAAGGTGTTGATCACTAGAAAGTTGCCTCGTTTGTGCATTTCTTTATCCTTCACAGTTACACAGCGGTGATATCTTTCAGGAAAAAAACCTTTCATGCGTTAATCTCCCCAAAACGCATGAGGTCCGTGTAACACTTATCAATTCAAAGTTTTAAAAAGTTTTGAAATTTTAGATTTTTGGAATTTTGATCAAAGTTTAAAATATCAAAATTTCAAATTGTGTAAAAGTTTTGAAATTTTTAAATTTTAACCAAATTATTAAAACATAAAAATTCTGAATATCGTTTTTAAATTTGAGAGTTTAGGAATTTGATCAAACTTTTAAAATACTAAACCTTACGTGCAATTTTGATTATTTCATTTCTTGAAAGTTTGATTTTTTAAATTTTTGATTAAAATATCAAAAATAGAAAAGGGGCAAAAAGAGGGGTACCTGTAAAAAGCGGAACGAAACGAAACAATATGAATTGAAAACATACTGATACTTAAACGTTAATGTTTGAAATAAAACCACAGACAGACATTTGTAAGCGGTGAAAAATTGGATGACAAAATAGATATTTCTCAAAAGAAGAGAGTTCATTTCAAAACCATATGTACGGCTCTGATATTGGCCATTTTACTTGCTGCTTTTTCTAGCACCCATATTTTAGGAGAAACAGGAGTAACAGTAAAACTGAACAACTCGCAGTAGGTCAAATAGTATAGTTAGGTTGAGCATGTATATATATATTTTCTACTGAACTCTAAGCAATAAAAAGGCTCAATACACGGTGTATAATCTCTTTTGATTTGATTTTTTTTCTGTTTTGCTCTACGACTTCTTACTTTCTGCAATCGTGTTGGCTAAAGAATATATCATTTCATGTACATTATGAACGATCATCTTCAACGTTTTAATCTGTTATTTGTTGGCCCTAAATATTCAGCTTTGAGCGTTCCATAAGAAGGTCGATCAAGAAAAGCGCTTCGGTCGTAACTTTTAACGTTATGTTTTCATTTTTATCGGTTGTATGACGATCATAATTATATTGACTTGTATCAATGATTTTAGTTAATATTTTTTTGGTACGGTAGGAATACTGAATGCATGGTGTCCCAATTAAGGTTGTGCTAGTCTACAATGTGGGAGGTTTTTAACATATATATATATATATATATATCTTATTTACGCTGAAATGAAGAGTACTAAGATCAAATATTAGTAGATTGGAGCCAAGATACTGTTACAAGGTATCTACAAAAACTCATCATAGATGGATACCAGGATATAAATTTTGCCGTTTTTTGAGCCAGACCGTCGTGTTTCGTCTACAAAAGACTTATCAGTGACACTCGAATCAAATTAAGTTAAAAGGCAAATAAAGTGAAATAAAATTAAAAAGGCCAAATTTAAATCCACTGACTTATAGCTCTGGTTTTGTAAAAGTTGAAACCTTTCATATCATATATAAACGTATACCATAAACATTATTTTCACGAGCATTCATATTTATGTAATAGTTGCCGCTGTACTACATTAAGCGCCCATCTAGCATTCATATTTATGTAATAGTTGCCACTGAACTACATTAAGCGCCCATCTATCCATTTGTAGGTGTCGGCATGTTGAAAATTGAAAATTCTTTTCAAAAGTTTATATCAGTGATAAATGGTAATCTTTTGGGGAATCCAATATATAGATAGTCACTTTTTTTTACTTTGATACTACCACGAGGGGCTTTTCGATAATGGTACATTAAAATAATATGATCACTAATTTGATGAAAAAAAATAATACACTGTGTCTAAACCACACCGGCAATATTTGCTCGGACTCGATGGTATCTAACATCCGGCACAATGACGGAACACCAATAGACAAAAGAAAGGTAGGTTTCTCCTTATTTTTTTATTTTTTTTATGATATCGAAGAATATATATACATATACAACTATTTTCTATTGTGAGATGCAATATTTTCTACAACCGTACTATATTAAGGGAGAAATAAGTCAAAATGCATGTCAAAATGACGAATTGAGTGAACCTTGCCTCGAAATTGTTTAATTTCTCGTAAAATTGTTCACATTGTACGGAAAGAAAGGTACGGGAAGATAGATATTGACACGGAGATTGCAAATTTAGTTATTATGAGCATCTCAATAATTGTATTTCTGTGTATGGAACGAAAGAAAAGGGTCATGTCAAATTAAAATAAACCGTTTTCGTCAATGTTGTTACTACACAATCACCCGGTTTCGTCTACATAATATATCACCCGGTTTTTTTTTGTTTTTTTTTTAACAAACAATTTATGAAAAGAAACTTTGGCACGGATCTGAACATTGTCTTTCGAGAATTTAAATATATATTTATTGTAAAGTAAACTTGGCGTGTTAAAATCTATTTTAAACGGACACTTTTGGACATAGTTAATTATGATAATACACATTTTCCTAATGAAAAGCGTATCCCTTATTTCACTAACTTCAAACTAGTTTTAAATGGAATATAAATACTGAATAGCAAACACTGGTATCTAATTATTTTGTAACATTATTATATTTTCTTTGTTTATAATAGTAGTATGTAAAGATGAAAAATAAAAGGATGTGTTTTGATTGTGCCATAATTTTAATTTACTATACTATATTATATACACTTAGTTTACAATATTTACTATCAATTATTAATACATTTATGCATTCAATCATTGACGAACAGTCCCAAACCGACTATAGTCTATACTGTTCTGCACAAATTAATCATGCATGCAATCCTGCCAGATTTTCTGGTACTATATATATATACTGTGTTACTTGCGCACTTAAGCGAGTTTTCACACTTAAGCATCCATAACATACATGTAGCAGTGAGATTTGTAACTTTCTCCCCGTTTCTGGTAGGCACATTTATTTTCATAGGCATGTTTTTCACATTATTTTTACAGTTCAAATTCATTTTTTGTACAGTTCAAATTCAATTGAAACTTCAAGATAACTTTCGAAAACAATATCTGACAGTTTTGTATTTTCAATGTGAATAAAAGTTGGTTTGCAAAACATGACCGTCATTTATATCTAGGTCTTATTAAGAAGAAGTGACGGTAACCACGTATCTCATAAACATTGACAATGAGACAACTTTCTTTTAGACACAAAAAATATGTTGAATTAATCAAGTTTAGGTCAGCGTATGCCTTAAACAATGAGAAAAACACACAAACTGCATGAAAGCAAGCTATAACAGGGCCCTATATTATAAATGTAAAAAAATTCAATCACTCTAAACCAAAATTTTAAACATCATCAAAAAGTAAACAGAAGTTTAAAATATTTATATAACTAAGAAGTGTATAAAGTTTAATGCCGTTATAATACTTCGTTTTTGAGATATGGCGCGACATGTTAAAAAAAACCCACATTCCTGTTTCACTAACATTTTCTGTAACTCAAAAAGATTTTTTGATTTTCACTAAAAGGTTTGCAGATCGTTTGACCATTATAAGAAATAACTATGTTAAATTTTAAGAAAATAAGATAAGCTGTCCTGAAGTTACGGTGCGACATGTTTATGCTGGACAGACGGATAGATAGACGGACAGACGGACGGACCGAATGACTGATAGATGGAGGAACGGACGGATGGAAGGACGGACGGACAGACGGGTGTATACAATAATACGTCCTGTCAAAATTGGACACAGGGCGTGTAAAAACGCAAAGAAATGAAAAAAAACAACTCGTAATTAAAGGTCAATAAGTTTTATTAGGATATCGGTCAAGTCGATTTATTTGTATATTTGTCTGCCTTATCATTTTTGCTATATAACTTTTATATATATTTGAAAAAAATGTATAGAACCCGATAAAAAGAACTTGATATTCGGCATTTATTATAATAAACATAATCCAACTCACATAATCCGATTTGCCGGATGTCCCTGTTTTCTCATTTCTTACAATATTTTAATTCGGTATACACTTTATAAGATAGTATCGAATTCATAACAGTGTGGCTATGGACATTGATTGGCGCACTTTAATATCCCATTGACTGGGACAGATTAGGTGAACGTTCGTCTATAACGCCCATTGCTCACGACGTCATTAATATAAACATTTAAACCGTGGGGTCACCAAAGGTTCTCAACGCCTATATAAAATAATTCGAAATACTAATCAGGTATTTGTGTTTTGATTTATATTGATTAATTAAACGTCCTTTACTTGTGTTTTTGTTATGTTTCGACAATCAATTTTCATATAAGATATCGCAAAGCCATGTTCTTTCATTTGTGATCGCAAATAAAATATGTTCCGGACCTTATGAGTATTTGGACCATACGTGTATGGTTGGACCATATTAGTATACCCTTATGGTCATGATATATGCGTATGGTCCAAATACTCATATGGTCCGGAACACATACATGATATTCTGTGCGTTGTCGGTCGTCTATTAATTTTTTTCTTTTGTTGATGGATTTGACGTCTTTCTGTGAGTGATTATTTGTTCATGACTTAAAACTTACTTGCAAATAATTTAAAAACAAGACTTGATTTATAAAAATGTCCAAACAAACCATGATTTTTTTTAAACATACATCACATCCATTGCAAAAGGCTAAAATTCGCCAGGTCTTTAATTTCAACTAAGTGAGTTGACTAAATTAATGTTGCGGACCATTTTCCAATTTCCATGCGGTATCTCTATTTTTTTTCTCGCTTATCTTTTATGTTTGTTTTTTTCATCCCAAGACCTCTTGGAGCTTTCATTCTATGAAGTGTGTATTTTGCTAATGGTCGAAGGCCATACGGGGACCTATAGCTTGATAACGCCTGTTGGTCCCTGGAAAGAATGTGTCTGATTGCCTATCACACTTCATATTCTTATTTTAACATGCAGTTATATCTATGATAAGAATGAAAATTGAATTGTCATTGAGACAAAAACCCAACCAAAGAGCATAACAAAAAGAAAAAAAAAAGCCCAAGGCAACATGTAGATCTTTCGTATCAAGGGAATTGCTATAAATATATTTATTTCAGGTTAATAGTATTAGGCCATACTCAAGTTATAAAATAGATCTTGTCGTCAACTTTTGCAACCAGCTTCTATGTTTCTATAATGCACTGTTCATCTTTTTTGGGCTTCGACTTTTCCATTGGACAGACAATTTTGTTTTCGACTGTTTTAAAAAGATGCATTTTTTTACAAAATCATACATGTAAGGAGTCTCTGGCCTTTGGTAGTGTTGTATGTTAATTAATTAATGTTTATTTATTTGTTTAGGAAATAAGTATGACGTACATTTTCACTGAACTAGGACACTTTTTATAATAGTTTTTCGATATCGCTCTGGCAAAAATAATCACGAATATAATGCCTACCCATGTTAAAACTACAATAAAGTATAGTTTGCATCAATTATTTCTTGAACCTACCATTTTTTTTGTCTGTGTTGGATTTGTGTGGCATTGAAAAAAACGGGTATAAACTACACAGTGCAGCTTCCAACAAGAATACAAGATTTATTGATTTTCAAAATGCGACCAAAATTAAAAATTTGCTCGCAGCGGAAAAAATTCAACAGTTTGATTTTCATTGAAATAAAATAATTGTTATGATTTACACACCGTTACTTTTTCCAATATAAATATTCGAACTATTTTGTTTGTTGTTTCCTTTATAAATTTACATCATTTTTAAAAAGACCACGCGTCTTCGATATTTAGAAGACTATAAAAGCGATGTTCATTATCTTTCTTCTGCTGTAAGTTTAATTTAGTTATTTTGTGTCATAATTGCCATCTCGTATGTTTTAAATTTGAATAAAGAAGATTCAGGTTGTCTTATACGTCAATGATACACACACAAAAAAAAACGATAACAAATAAAATAAGGTGCAACATTCATTCTCCATGAAAAGAATACATCACATGGATGTAATTTTTGTAAGAAAAATACTAATTTCGTGAGAAGTTGTGTGTTGGACTTGAAGAGCCAAGGCAAACTGACAAATATCTGAATGAACGAATCGATTTATGGTATATATAAAAAAAAAAAGCCCACATGGTTAGCATTGAATAAATAGAAGGCCACTCTTAAATGATCACAACGTAGAAGTTTTTGTTCTCTTAATCAATAAGATATTTTCTGAAATAACGCGGGTCCCTATTAACTTAAAAGTTTTTTTGGTTTTTATACGACCGCAAAATTTGAAAAAATTTTCGTCGTATATTGCTATCACGTTGGCGTCGTCGGCGTCGTCGTCGTCGTCGTCGTCGTCGTCGTCCGAATACTTTTAGTTTTCGCACTCTAACTTTAGTAAAAGTGAATAGAAATCTATGAAATTTTAACACAAGGTTTATGACCACAAAAGGAAGGTTGGGATTGATTTTGGGAGTTTTGGTCCCAACATTTTAGGAATAAGGGGCCAAAAAGGGCCCAAATAAGCATTTTCTTGGTTTTCGCACTATAACTTTAGTTTAAGTTAATAGAAATCTATGAAATTTTGACACAAGGTTTATGACCACAAAAGAAAGGTTGGGATTGATTTTGGGAGTTTTGGTTCCAACAGTTTAGGAATTAGGGGCCAAAAAAGGGCCCAAATAAGCATTATTCTTGGTTTTCGCACAATAACTTTAGTTTAAGTAAATAGAAATCTATGAAATTTAAACACAAGGTTTATGACCATAAAAGGAAGGTTGGTATTGATTTTGGGAGTTTTGGTCCCAAGAGTTTAGGAATAAAGGGCCCAAAGGGTCCAAATTAAACTTTGTTTGATTTCATCAAAAATTTAATAATTGGGGTTCTTTGGTATGCCGAATCTAACTGTGTATGCAGATTCTTAATTTTTGGTCCCGTTTTCAAATTGGTCTACATTAAGGTCCAAAGGGTCCAAAATTAAACTTAGTTTGATTTTAACAAAAATTGAATCCTGGGGGTTGTTTGATATGCTGAATTTAGAAATGTACTTAGATTTTTAATTATTGGCCTAGTTTTCAAGTTGGTCCAAATGGGGGTCCAAAATTAAACTTTGTTCATCAAAAATTGAATAAATGGGTTCTTTGATATGCCAAATCTAACTGTGTATGTAGATTCTTAATTTTTGGTCCAGTTTTCAAATTGGTCTACATTAAGGTCCAAAGGGTCCAAAATTAAACTAAGTTTGATTTTAACAAAAATTAAATTCTTGGGCTTATTTGATATGCTTTATCTAAATATGTACTTTGATTTTTGATTATGGGCCCAGTTTTCAAGTTGGTCCAAATCAGGATTCCATATCAAGTATTATGCAATAGCAAGAAATTTTCAATTGCACAGTATTGCACAATAGCAAGAAATATCTAATTGCACAATATTGTGCAATAGCAATTAATTTTCAATTGGAGTTACCTTTCTTTGTATAGAATAGAAGTTGATAATATATGTTGGAAATTTGCCAGACATGACTATGATGTCATTTTCTATTTTTATTTGCCAATAACTTTATGTAAATAACTTCATTGGAAATTTAACAATATAAAATGTTGCTGATGAAGCTTTTTTTCCTTATCTTATCTAAAATGTTTTTAGATAATGTATGTTGGACATTTGCCAGACATGACTATGATGTCATTTTCTATTTTTATTTGCCAATAACTTTATGTAAATAACTTCATTGGAAATTTGCCAATATAGAATGAAATTCATAACAGTGTGGCTGTGGCCATTGATTGACACATTAAAATTCATCCATTGACTGGGACAATTTACGTCAACGTTTGTCTGTAACGACCACTGTTCACGACGTACTACGATAGACATTTAAACTGTGGGGTCACCAAAGGTTTCTTAACGCCTTTAATTATAAAATAATTCGAAACATTAATCAGGAATAACCTTTATGTTTTGATTTATATAATTGATATAAATCAAAACATCGTGTTATTTCTGATTTATTTTTCGAATTACTTTGTTAAGGTGTTGAGAACCTTTGGTGACCCCATAGTTTAAGTGTCTTTAAAAAGTACATAGTGAGCAGTGGTCGTTACATACAAACGTTCACCTAAATTGTCCCAGTCAATGGATGAATTTAATGTGTCAATCAATGGCCACAGCCACACTGTTTTGAATTTCATTCTAAAATGTTGCTGATGAAGTTTTTTTTATTGTTTTATACAATAAACAATGTATATTCACTTTTACTACCAACCAATCTTTACCATTCAGTGATAACAAGCACTTTATTTTACATTTTAATATTTTATGATGTATTTAAAAGAGTAGTTATTGTTGCAAACTCCATTAGAAATTTGAATTGATATCAGTTTTGGAAAAAGGGAAACGGGGATGTGAAAAAAAGGGGGGTTTAAATTTTTCTCATTTCAGATTTCATAAATAAAAAGAAAATTTCTTCAAACATTTTTTTGAGAGGATTAATATTCAACAGCATAGTGAATTGCTCAAAGGCAAAAAAAATATTTTAAGTTCATTAGACCACATTCATTCTGTGTCAGAAACCTATGCTGTGTCAACTATTTAATTTTAGATTTAAAAAGTTTGAAGAAGAAATCTTTAATTGATTTGTAAAATCTTGACATTTGTTTTGTGTAAAAAAAAAAACATGTAATGTCAAAAATTTGATCACAATCCAAATTCAGTGCTGTATCACGCTTGAATGTTTTGTCCATACTTGCCCCAACTGTTCAGGGTTCGACCTCTGCGGTCGTATAAAGCTGCGCCCTGCGGAGCACCTGGTTTTTACCATGAATAAACTTTTTTTTTTATTATTATTTATTGATATCAGCTCTGGACATTAATATTCTTAAAAGTTAAACTGTTGTAAGTGATGGTATAACAATTATTTAAAATAAATTCCTTAAATGATATGTGAAAAGAAAGTTTCATTTTATGTAACAAAATGTGTAACAAATGATTATTTAAATCCCCACTTGAAGGCCTCCGATAGACTGAGTGAGCATAAAATCATCGCCCACGACAAACAAGTTAAAGGTAAACTTTTCAGTACAATTACTAATAAACGTTTTACTGTCGACCACACTGTTATGAATTTCGTTCTAAGTGGCGAATCTAGATGACGTATAAGTTGCACGCCCCGACCCCACCTTTGGTTGCCAAAACTATATTGATTCCTGTATTTAACGATTTTGTAAAGCAAAAAATAATCAAAATATTGTTCGACTCGCTACGCTCGGTGGTATGTAAAAGTTGTTCGAATTACGTCCACTTTGAAATAAACTGAATCTGTCTGTCCGTATATATTGTCAAAATATATTGACCAACGTCAGTGTACGATCATCATAACACAATGGCGACAGCACAGACTCGTTTTTTTTAGTAATGTTAACAAAATAATTATTATTGAATTTTGTCGATGACCTGAGACTATTATACTAATTTGTTACAATAAGGGATAAAAAACATTATTTTAATTTATGGTAGTTGTAATCCTACATTCATTTTCTATGTCGATTATGCATGCATGCATATACAGTTGTCTTATCATCAACGTTTATCCTTAAGAAGATTTATTTTTAACGATTGTAGAAAAGATTACATACATTAGATTACTTATAAAGGTGTCCATCCTTTTGTGCGAGAAAATCACATATCAATTGTGTGTTTCGATTTTTAAGACCGCAAACGATAATTTCAAGTTTAAACATGTTCAGTATATTTTCCCATAACTAATATAGAAAACGCATATTTAGAGAGCTTTAATCTCAATATGCTGTTAAAAAATTTCGGAATGCAAAGTATATTAAAATATTTGTGTTCTATAAGAGTAGGAATTCAAGTTTTTGCTTATTATTTATTTGAATCTGAGACTCATATAAATAATAAGCCGTTGTCCGGTGAACGCACTTGTTTTCCAAAGACCAACTAAACTCCTTTTGAACGCTGAAGTTAAAAATCAATAATAATGTAATGCGATTAAGATTTTTTTTATTTGACCAAACCGGGTTATGCATTTTGAAATCTATGACGAAACCGGGTTGTATACATTGACGAAACCGGCCAGTTCCGTTTTGACATGACCCATTTTTTTCGTTCCATACACAGAGATACAATTATGGAGATGCTCATAATAACTAAATTTGCAATCTCCGTGTCAATATCTATCTTCCCGTACCTTTCTTTTCGTACAATGTGAACAATTTAACGAGAAATTAAACAATTTCGAGGCAAGGTTCACTCAATTCGTCATTTTGACATGCATTTTGACTTATTTCTCCGTTAATATAGTACGCCGGTTGTAGAAAATATTGCATCTCACAATAGAAAATAGTTGTATATGTATATATATTCTTCGATATCATAAAAAAAAAAAAAATAAGGAGAAACCTACCTTTCTTTTGTTTAGGTGTCATACCACCAATTACTCCCTCAAATTTAGAACGTATGTGAAAGTAGGCCTACTCGGACAAAAAAAAAGTGCATTTGATGTCATTGTTCACCTTAAATAACCAACAAATTTGCAGAAATGAAAATTGTGTTGAAAGAGAAATATATTAAGACCATTTTGAGCCAAAATTTACCTGTCTATGAGTTTGCATTAAAAATTGAGGATTAATGCGCTCCATAGTATACTAATTTAAGATTTCCAGAAAACCAGGGGTTATTTTTAGTGGTACCTCCTTTCGGAAGCTCTCTGCTTTCTTAAATGATTTTGAATGTATGTTGAAAATTGGCATGCAGAAAGGTGACACCTGTACAATTCAGGATATACCTAGTTTCTATGAAGTTAAACTTAAGGTAAAATATTTAGAAAGCTGTGAAAATTGCAAAATTTGGTTGAACAGATAGGGACTTTTAATTGGTGGTATGACACCTCTATTGGTGTTCCGTCATTGTGCTGGACGTTAGATACCATCGAGTCCGAGCAAATTTTGCCGGTGTGGTTTAGACACAGTGTAATAGTCTGTGCCAGCAGAGGACAAAAGAAAAATTCTGAATCCAAATTTTCTCCATGCCTTATAGTGTTAAATTTTGAACCAAACAAGTTGATAATTAACGATGAAAAACTTAATAAAATTGTTAGCGATTCGACAAAACAACAACACCACACTTTTAAAGTTAAATGGTTGCTCCCTTATAGACAACGTTTGGACTGGTTATCATATACGTAGCTCCACTATGGGTTCTAAATCAACCACTGTTTTTAAATAGTAAATAAAAGGAAAGGGATTTTTTTTATTGAGGGATATTATTGTTCCGTATTTGCATTTTATTATTTGAGCATTTTTAAGTTATCGTACGACAATCGACTTTGAGCAAACTAAAAGAACACATGTACATCCAGTCAGAATGGGGCGTGTAAAGAGAAGCCACACTGTCAGCTGCATGATGGATTTTTCCATTTTTGGCCGTACACCAATGTTGCTTTCGAAAAACTAGTACAATGTAAAACGCTGAATTTTAAGTAAAGAATTTACCTATGGAACGCTGAAACTGAAATTTGAAAGTCAAGAAAAATAAGAACCGAAACAATTGAAGAGGTGTTTGGCCAAAGTGAAGTTAAAACACATCAAAATCCATCTATAAGGTCTACTTTGTCCGAGGGAGTTGAATCCTACGTTTCTTCGTAATTAGTACGTAAACAACCTATTTTAAATTATCAATTTTTTGTTGCCAGTGACAAATATTTCATGAATGTTCCGGAACAAATTAACAATAAATACAACAGGGAGAGAGTGTGCATAATGAGACATAACCTTTCTATTAGTTTAATTGAGGTCTGGAGCTGGCGTATGGCAGTAACTGCTAGCTTTATATATAGTAGTCCTTTGTTAATTTATTATCATTGTCATTTTGATTAGTTTCTTTTATTTCCTATTCTGACATAGGACTTGTATTTCCCTTTCAAAAGCGTTTTACTGTTCGTATTACTGTGTATTTTCATTCTTCATTGGCTAGAGGTATAGGGGAGGGCTGTGATCTCACGAAACATGTTTAACCCCGCCGCACTTGTGCGCCTGTCCCAATTCAGGAGCCTCTGTCCTTTTAAGTCTTGAATGATTTTAATTTTAATTCATTGTTATAGCCTCGGTCACACCTTACCGGATAGCTCGAACGGACGCCTAACGGATAACTTTTTTTTTCAATCCGTTCATGTCCGTTTTTATCCATTAGACGTCCGTCCATATCCGTTGTATGTCCGTTAAGCGTACGTTTTTTCCGTCGGCATCCGTTCTGTCCAGTGGAAAATTTTGAGCATGTTCAAAACTTTGAACGGACGTCCAACGGATAAAATGTCCGTTGGACGTCCGTTAGGCGTCCGTTTTGTATGGTTCTCGTCCGTTTCGTTTCCGTTTTGTTTCCGTTACGTGTCCGTTATACATCCGTAGGAGGTCTGGAAGATAACTTCACCAATGAACTTCTACCGGACGTTTAACGGATAAAACGGATGTTGAACGGATGAGAAACGGACTTCTACCGGACGTATAACGGATAAAACGGATGATGAACGGATCTGAAACGGATAAATGCCAATTGAAAATTTCGCGTCAGAAATGCCAATTATTGGTATGTAGGATTTCTTAAGGTTCATGAATTCTTATTATTCATAATCGATTTTACAGTATAGGCACGTCTTCACAATCAAGCAGTTCTTATTCAGGCCAGACACTGCCCTTTGGCGGATTTTTGAAGAATAAACCAAAACCAGTTACACAGAAACATTTTGAATATATATGCGATTTACATGTATTATTATTGTCGCCTTTGATTTTTCGGTATATCTTGTTCATCCGTTTTATTTGGTACGCTTCCGTTAGGTGTCCGTTTTATGCGGTACTCGTCCGTTGGATGTACGTTCGACATCCGTTCTGTCCGGTACGTGTCCGTTTCTCGTACGTTGCATATCCGGTGTGTGTCTGTTATGCATCCGTTACACGTCCGTTTTATTCGGTCAGTACATCAACGGACTCCCAACGGATAACAATTTTGTCAACGGACAACTTTTATTTTCACCCGTTAGTCGTCCGTTCGTGCTATCCGGTAATGTGTGACCGAGGCTTATATTTCGGAGTTAAGTATGACGTCGATAATCACTGAACCAGTACACTTTTAATAAATCATAAAAGGCAAAATATTATCGTCATGCAATCGATAAAAAAGAAAACAAAACGTTTAAAGTTGCATTTTCTGGATCTACCTTCATCAGGAACGTCAAAAAGGCGAATAATACTATTTGGTTTACTGCGCGTTGGTCAGTTTTCACTGTTACTTCTAAATGTTGGGCACTGGGAACACCAAATAGCTCTGAATTATTTATCTCAAACGCTAACCTTATATAAGAGATTTAAATCAACTTATTTGATCCGGTTTAGATAGGTTTAACTAATTTTTTTTTGGATAGGTGCACAACCTTAAAATTTCAGGATACTGTTGTCCCATGTGATGTCTAATATGTCTCATAAAAAAATCGACTTCTTCTTTTCATTATTTATTTTGTAATTAAAAATGATTTGATATATTTCGTGCTGTTTATTTATAACTAAGAATGATTGTTATCAGAGCCGTGTTTACAGCCGTGTTTACAGGTACCCCTCTTTTTGGTGACAAACAATAGTGCACATGACACAACATAAAAAACTAAAGAATAAACAACACGAACCCCACCAAAAACTAGGGGTGATCTCAGGTGCTCCGGAAGGGTAAGTAGATCCGGCTGCTCCACATGTGTCACCCGTCGTGTTGCTTATGATAAAAGTATGGGATCATGCTGGATGAGTTGACTGCCGCCATTTATTTAAACGATAACAGTTTCATTCATGTATACACTTTTGACAGGAGAAGGATCCACATTTATAAGGTACGTTTACGTTTTACATTATCACACATTTCTTATAATGAAATACACAACTATGAAATATTATATCACCGTGTTTACATAATAACCTATACTATACAATATGGTCATACATTGTAATTGACACGGATGTCTTAAAATGTGTTAATCGTAGTTGTGACATGTTCGTTATATAAAGTAACGAACTTTTTACAATTTATACACATTAAAATAGTTCTGTAATGTTGTCTTAGGACTACCACTATGTCTATTTATCACTTTCCATTGCGTAATTGCATTTCAGTTGAATACATACAAGCACATAACAAATTAATAAAAAGTCGAATCCTACAGAAACAGACGTTTTCCTAATGTTTTATATAGCAAATTCTCACGTCTATGAAAACTTACCTGCTTCCAAAAAAATGCATGCAACTTGAATGAAATTTCTTGAAGAAATTACTAATGTGATGACAGTACAAAGTTTCCATTTGTCACGTTTAAGTTTGTGCATTCCAAATGTAGGACAATTCCCGCATATGTAGTGGTAACGAACATTTCATCTCTAGTAACGAACGTTTCAAAATAATTTTCAGATTTATCTCTTATGAAAACGGTTTGGCGATAAGGCAATTCTTAAGAATAGAGTTTCGCCGAAAAACTTTCCTTACGTGCAAATAGAAACGATATTGACACATATCTCAATGGGCCGGTTTTTTCAGTAAGATATTGCAATAAAGCAATACTTGTATCATTTAATATTTCTTCATTACAGTAAGACAAAGCAAACAAAGGACTGAGAGGCTGCATGCTTGTAAACTTTGTATTGTATTGTACGCCCAACATCAACACAATAATTGAAATTTCAATGTGATGCATAATCATATTACGACTTGGTATACTTTATGTATTCTTACATAGCAATAATCTTCTATTTCTTTTCAACTCGTGCCTATTGAAAAGCTTATTTAAAATTAAACATGAATGTAAACACGCATTGCACATTTACTACATTTCCTCTTCAAACTACAGGACATTGTACGTATGCTTGCGTATACAAATTTCCATCAAATTGTATTAATACTTTTTTTTGCACCAATACAAAAATTTAAATGTATGTTTTTTAAACAAGATAATTTAAGAATATAAATTACTTTCGGTTACTATTCATAAATGGAATGACGAAGAGCATTCAACCGTTCATATTGGATTTAAAATACGTATAAAGTATAACACCTATAAGTAAGATCATCGGACGGATATAAAGTTATCTCACCATCAATTCAATTATTCCTGACTGAAGTCAACATTTACATTCATGGTACAATACTAGCTGCACCTTTTAGCAATTTAGAGGTAAGATGTTTTATAAATCTTCATTGATATCAAACTTTCGTCTATAATTTATAACAGTTTAGACGATTTTCAAATGTATATGATTATCATACTAGCGGAACACCCATAGAAAAACGTAAACATTGTACGGGTGTGGCCCATTTACAGAACTTCGAAAAAGCAATAAATAACTAGGAGTTGACACAACACTGACCATATGACTAAGTAGATTTTTCTTACTTTTCTTTGCAACGGATATATTGTGCTCTTAACGTACATGTAAGTTTTAATTTATCGCCATGCTTTCTTCTAACAAAGTCGTACAGACTTAAAATATTAATTTATTATAAAGCTGTTTCGCATTGTTTATACTGATTTTCATTAGAAAACGACCAGTATCTGCAAGTATATAGTATCTGCTACAGCAATCCGTCTTAAAATATTGTCTTTTAAGTTTCGTATTCAACGACCTACTCTGAACTCATGATGGTTTAATTGTACATGAAATGCTGCATTTCAAAGGGCACAAGGTTTTCGTGATTATTACCTTAAATACTGTACTGTTATTTTAGAAGGAACCAAGTTGTCGGGTTACTTTATATGCTGTACTGTCTTTAACATAGGACACAAAGTTTTCGTCAAAACAAGGAAGAAAAATCTATTAAAACACAGCTAAAAAATAACTGACGCGTTTTTGTATCAAATTACAGGAAGATTTTATTAATAATTTTATTTCGAAATATGAACTTTGATTTAAATCTTTGTCTTTTAACCATTGTTACGTGTGCAGTTGTATAAAATAGGGTTATGTATAAAGAGACCTAGTTGTGTATTAATTATTGATCATCCTGAGTATTTTAAAACGAAATGAGAAATTGCGATCAATACAAGAATTGAATACGAGGATTACATACATACAGGAATAAATATTGAATGAAATAGAGAGTAGGTTGGCTTGGAATTTTATTAATATCCGTCGACCGTAAATATATCTTAAACCGTAATTCGAAACTTGTTTTGTAAATAAAACATATTGTGACGACAGGCCATAATATCACTGAACATGCTACAATTTTATCATTAAAATACAATTCAACTTAAAAACTGTGAAATTGTATAGGTTAAGTTTGCTAATAAAATCAAGTCACGCTCGTGACTACATAGAAATAAGTGATGACTATTAAATGATATTAGAATGGAACATCACCGGGAATCTACATAGTCATTTTCAGTATCACTTTATAAAGGTATGTACTTTAATCTTGTTTAAAACAAATTCAGAATCACCATTAATGCTACTGAATCAATAGTTTGTTGTTAACAATTTTTCATGCACAACAGGATTTGATGGAATTGAATTTGCGGCGTGTGAACAACGGTGAACGGAAACCAAACTGAAATTTCGATTACACTTACCAGTATATAAATATAAAAAAAGAAGATGTGGTATGAATGCCAATGAAACAACTATCCACAAAAGACCAAAATGACACAGACATTAACAACTATTGGTCACCGTACGGCCTTCAACAATGAGCAAAGCCCATACCGCATAGTCAGCTATAAAAGGCCCCGATAAGACAATGTAAAACAATTCAAACGAGAAAACTAACGGCCTTATTTATGTAAAAAAATGAACGAAAAACAAATATGTAACACATAAACAAACGACAACCACTGAATTACAGGCTCCTGACTTGGGACAGGCACATACAAATAATGTGGCGGGGTTAAACATATTAGCGGGATTCCAACCCTCCCCCTAACCGTTTTGTTCATAGGCATTATGTTCTATCTTTCTTCGATTTTGATTTCTTTTATTGTCCCAAACCACCCCTTTGATATCTTTGTTGTCTTTCCTCGATTTCTGATAGAATATTTGGCCTCCTTGGTATATTCTTATCTTAAAAGTACATATCATTGCTAAACTATTTTAAATATACTGCAGTTGAGACAGTGACACAAATTACAGAAACAGAACCTGGTTTTTTTTAAACAGATGGGTTTTGTAGCTATGTTTTATGACATTCAATTTGCGCCTGTCCCAAGTCAGGAGCCTCTGGCCTTTGTTAGTCTTGTATTATTTTAATTTTAGTTTCTTGTGTACAATTTGGAAATTAGTATGGCGTTCATTATCACTGGACTAGTATATATTTGTTTAGGGGCCAGCTGAAGGACGCCTCCGGGTGCGGGAATTTCTCGCTACATTGAAGACCTGTTGGTGACTCTCTGCTGTTGTTTTTTATTTGGTCGGGTTGTTGTCTCTTTGACACATTCCCCATTTCCATTCTCAATTTTAATGCATAGAACGCTTACATTATCTTATCAAATGCATTATTTTAAGATCTAACAAGTACAGTATCCGTTCTTCACAACTTACTTTACCCAAGGGGTCGAGAATAACGAAGAGCATGACAAACTATGAGATACCATGATTAAAGACCCCAAGTCAGGCTGAGATACCATGATTAAAGACCCCAAGTCAGGCTGAGATACCATGATTAAAGACCCCAAGTCAGGCTGAGATACCATGATTAAAGACCCCAAGTCAGGCTATCTTGATCATGTTTAGTTTGATGTTATTTGTCATTTGTACGTCTGACTTTTTTGGAGGAGTATTGGGTTAGTGGTTGATGTTGTCTGTTTGATTGTCCAATATTATTAGTAATCTTTGCTATCGTATTAATGACTTTCCTATATCTCATAAAAGGGGAGCCAGGTTGAGCCATAGTTTAATACTAGCTTACTTTATTTCGTCCGAAATACCAATATAATTTGAATAAAGCACATTTTTCTAAATTGATTTCATAAGACAACAAAGTTTGTGTTAAAACACTTTGGTTTAACATGATCACTTGTTTATTATTGGAAATCGTATTCTGAACTCTCAACTTTTTTTGTTTGATGATGTTGTTGGCCTGCTGTTTCATAGACATATACGTGAATTTTATGTTATAGGGTCATATCAAGTTCGTGAAGATCAATTGGTATGTTATGAACACTCGTTGAAGTGGCGGTTAACATTGGCTCAAGGAAACACTATTTTTGTTTCTAGGGTCAAACTATTTTGCCCGATAACAGTTCTTTTTGTTGACAACTGATATAGAGAGCATGATACTTTTTCACCTGGGGCTTCAAAATTGAATAAAAACTACTTAGCATGGGCTTTGCTTATTGTTGAAGGCCGTAAGGTGACCTATAGTTGTTAATTTCTGTGTCATTTGGTCTTTTATGGAAAGTTGTCTCATTGGCAATCATACCATATCTTCTTTTTATACGCCCGTCAAAATTTTGACGGGACGTATTATGGTATACAAATGTCCGGCGGCCGTCTGTCCGTCTGTCTGTCTGTCTGTCCGACGTCCACATGTCGCACCGTAACTTGACAACCGCTTATCCAAATTTCATGAAACTTAGCATAGTTGTTTCTTATGATGATCAAACGATCTGTATACTTTTTGGTGAAAATAGGATTTAAGCTTTTTGAGTTACGGGACTTTATAACTAAAACAGGGGTGTGTATTTTCACATGTCACACTGTATCTCAAAAACAATTTCTGATTATTACTTTAAACTTCACACACTTCTTAATTATATTAATCCAAATATGTATACTTTTTGGTGATGATTCAAAATTTTATTTTAGAATTATTGAGTTTTTTGTAAAAAAAAGGGGGGGGGGTCACATGTCGCGCCATATCTCATAAAAGATTTATGATTATTGCTTAAAACTTTACACACTTCTTAGTTATACTTATCTTAAGATCTGTATACTTTTGGTGATGATTCAACATTTCATTTTGGAGTTATTGAGTTTTTTGTAAAACTGAGAGGGGTTTTCACATGTTGCATCGCATCTTCAAAACCATTAATGACTATTGCTTAAAATTTTACACATTTCTTAGTTATATTAATCTTTAGGTCTGTATACTTTTTGGTAATGATTCGAAATTTTATTTTAGAGTTATTGAGTTTTTTTTTCACATGTCACGCCGTCACGATCTCAGAAAATATTTTTGATTATTGCATAAATATTCTGACACAAGACAAAGGGCGTATCGTGCGCTCATGGCGCAGCTTTTTATTTATATACTATATATATAGTCAACACGGCTTTATTGTTTAGTTTTTCTAAAATTTTGATTAGTCAGAGGTTGGCGTTATATGAACTCGGGTTCATTGGCATCTAGGATTATATATTTTGGTTACTGCGCTGTGAAGCTTATCCAGCATCTCCAGCTACTCAGTCATGCGTCTGACTCCATGAACAATGTCTAATTAGCAGTTATTTCAACATTAATTCATTACTTTTATATCATATTTTACCTATTAATGTTACCAGAGAAGACAACACAGTTATTCTCCATTTGGTTGCAAATGTCAAAATATTGAATATTCATTAAATAGTTGCCATTGGACGCTTATCCACTGGGTCGATGCCACTGCTGGTGGAGTTTTAATTCTCCGAGAGTATCACCAGCCCAGGAGTCAGTACTTCTGTGTTGACATGAATTATCATTGTTTTATGAAACGGCAGCCTGAGTTATCATTGATATGTTCATAACTATAAACTCACTGTTAACAAAACTTTGAATTTTTGAAATACTAAGGCTTTTCTACCTCAGAAATTATTTGGCCTTTTTAACATTTTTTTATTCGAGCGTCACTGATGCAGACGAAACGCGCGTCTGGTGTACATATAAAATTTCAATCCTGGTATATATGGTGAGTTTATTATCAATCAAAAATTGAAAAGAAGTTATTCTATCACACAAACATGTACATATGTCTCAAACAAATATTCAACATTTATCTATTTTGATATCAAACTCAAAAATTTTACTTGAACCTTTTTTAAATATATTTTTTTTTCTGTTACAGGTAAATTCATCACCATGTCAAATAATCAGCGAGATGATCATCACTACAACTCACGACAAATGGTTCCACAATCTGCTCGAAGTAAATCTTCGTCAAACAGTTCAATACAAAAAGGTTTCACTTTTGATCCAATGAAAAACATGCATTTATGGACAATGTGGAGAATAGGAAACACAGAAAAGATTGTAAATTTCACAAAACACAGAGAATCTGAAGTTTATTTACAAAATGAATTGCAGCACGGAATCTTTTCTGGAGTACCGTATGGTAGTCCTACTTTACTGGTGCCACCTCTTGCCAGCAATATAAATGTCACTGAAGCAACAAAACGTAGAGCAACAGAGATGATGCATTCGAATGAAGGAAACAGTGTATTGAGAGCAGGACAATTTATTTATTTTGGATTACCACGAGTTGCTCTAAAACATGGTAAATCTCAAATAGCACCGTAATTCGATTTTGTACGAAAGGCATAATATTGTTACTTTATATCATAATGGTTACTTTAAATGATGCACATTGTTATTTTAACCGATGCAAGTTGTTATTTCAACCGATGTTAATTGCTACTTTAAACGAAACTAACTGTTACTTTAAATTATGCAAATTGTAACACCTGTACATTTTGCTACTCACAAAGATGCAATTGTAATTGTTATCAATTGTTGCATGAAAATCGTCATCCTTCATTCTTTATTATAGCATTGTTTAAACTAAACTATTATAGCATACTCAGCTCTAAGTATTTATTACTATATAGATATAAAAATGTATAAGAAATATATGAAACTTATATCTTATCTTTTATCTTGATAAAAATGCCCCCCAAAAAAGAATCGTTTTTTTCGATCGCATTTCACCTAGTTTGTAAGACATTTCTCAAATTCCATCAATGAAATATTACCCTCTGTAGACACATGCAATAAAAAAACTAATAAAAACTGCAAGTTTCCAAATAAAATTTCCACCACTTTGAATTAACGACTATAATAAAATCTGTATACGTTTGTTATGTCGTATTGTAATAAAAATGTCCCCGATTTGTTTTTCTTTTAATACGCAAGACGGCGTGCACAAAGTTGACGGCCACTGTAAAATGAGCTTTTAAAAGTAGCTTTTATATAATTGGTTAAACATATATTTTAACGATGATAATAATGATTTCTTGCCATGTTTGAATTTCTGTTTATCTTCAACAAACGAGGAGGAACGAGAGAATTTAAAAAGTAATCTGATATTGCAAAAAATAGAATTTGCAGCATACTTTTCATATTATACGAGCTGTTATGTTAATTATCATTTTCAACATTTTTAAAGCTGTATATAAACTGCAAGTCTGTAAAAATGTACATTAACTGCACATTTTTTAATCTGTATAAGCTAAAAATATAGGTTCTACCACTTAATCTTGTGTAATACGATATCTATCCACAGTTTATAATGTACAGTTCAACAATTGTCGGTTTATATAGCATTACAGATGTACAGTTTATATACAATTTCACAGATGTACAGTTTATATACAGTTTCACAGATGTACAGTTAATATACAGTTTCACAGATGTACAGTTAATATACAGCTTTACAGCTGTACAGTTGATATACAGCTTTAGAGATGTATAGTTTATATACAGCCTTACATATGTACATTTTATATGTATCTTTAGAACTGTACATCAAGATTACTTGTACTAAAGTAGCTGTGTAAAAAGCACGGGTAAATCAGGGTTGTGTTCGATATCGTAGCGGCTACATAGATCTACATAAGGCTACGTAGATTTATGACTATTGAACGTGTAGCTAGCCTAGCTGCTTCATAGATATTGATAGCAGCTAGGCTAGCTACTCGTTCAGTAGACAAAACTCTACGTAGCACCGCGTAGATGCTACGATATTGAACGCAACCCTGCTGTTAGTCATTGTAGTTAATATCAATACCATTGATACCTTATTATCATCATTCTGTATTTTTTTTTATTAGAAATGAAAAACCAATTGACGAGATACTCTTGAAATAAAAACGCCGATGTCGCTTAAAAATCTGCATTGATTTTACAAGTTAAGCTCCTTAAACCTTTCAAATGCAGAGGGTATTACAATTTCAAAAGCAGCTTTATTTTGATAAACATGTTGACCCTCGATAATCCTAGATGAATCACATTTCATTTCTGAGATGTTTTGCTGGTGGACGTTTCGTCCCCGAGGATATCACCAGCCCAGTAGTCAACACGTCGGTGTTGACATGAATATCAATAAAGTGGTCATTCTTTTTTTTATAAATTTCCTGTTTACAAAACTTTGAATTGTTCGAAAAACTAAGGATTTTCTTATCCCAGGCATAGATTACCTAAGCCGTATTTGGCACAACTTTTTGGAATTTTGGATCCCCAATGCTCTTCAATTTTATACTTGTTTGGCTTTATAAATATTTTGATATGAGCGTCACTGACGAGTCTTATGTAGACGAAACGCGCGTCTGGCGTACTAAATTATAATCCTGGTACTTTTGATAACTTATGTGAAATTCATTCATGGAACGTTATAAATGCTTTGCGACTATTCAAAACTGTTTGAAAGCTTAAAACTATCGTATTTATATATTTAATATATCTTGAAGAATATTTTATTATTTTATCGTAAAAGCCTTTTGAAGTTCTTTTTTTTTTTTAAATTAAGAATAAGTAACCATGCACTTCGAGTTGAACTTGGAAGATGGTTTATCCTTTGAGTTTGCCATTTGATTAGGGACTTTCCGTTTTGAATTTTCCTCGGAGTTCAGTATTTTTGTGATTTTACTTTTCAATATAGAACGGAAGAATGGAAAGTGTTGTTTATGTAATTTAGACATTGGGGATGCATTTCATGACATTATATATTGTTCAAATTTCATAGAAGGGAAAAATACATAAATTACGTCTTCACCAATCAGGACAGATCTTATAAGTTTAAGTAAGTTTATAAGATCTCTAAACAAGCGTGTGTGTTTTGAATAAGTTGAAATTGTTTTTCATTATTGTGTATTATATATTGTATTTATGTTAATGTATAAAGACACATTTTAACAAATTAATGCTGTATATAATTATCTAATTATACTGTAGCTGTTAAAGCTTTATATCAGGTATTCTGTGGATGTTTCATTGGAAAATTTATTTCAAACAATGAAAAAAAAAATAATAATGATTTCTCTTAGCCTTTTTGCACTAAGAAAAAATGAGTTACACGACTAAAAAACAAATATTTTGCAAAATGCTCATCGCAAATAAAATTAAGCAACACGATAAAAAATCAAGATGAGCTACACACAAGTGATTAATGCCCAAGTGATGAAAGAGCTAAAGATGGTTAAAGAGCAAATGGTTCTCTGATAAAAATTCATCTCGTTTTCCTTGATATAACAGTAAAATCACTAAAATATTGAACTTCGTGGAAAATTCAAAAAAGAAAGTCCCCAATCAAATGGAAAATCAAAAATCAAAATCTCAAACCCATCAAACGAATGGACAAATGTCACCATCCTGGTTTTATAGCTAAACCTCACACTTGTATGACAGTCGCATAACATTCCACGGTATTGACATTGATGTGTGAACAAAACTAACAGATACTATGCGTAAAAATGTCAAAAACAGAGATACAGCAGTCAACACTGTGTTACCAACCCAATTACCATAAAACAAACTTGGCACAATAACCTAACACGGGACGTATAAGTACAGAGAAAGTAACTTAAGAAATAAAAAAGGCATATTTGCAAAAATATAATATAGCAATACAAAAATAACCATAAAACAATAACAAAATGACGGGATGTACAGCGCCACGTCATATGTAAAAAAGAAACCCAATAAGGCATAAAGACATAGCATATAAGCAAGAATGAAAGACAAGCATACAACAATTATCATAGAACAACACACCGACGGGATGTATAAGTACAGAGCCACGTCAAATGGATATCACACACACAAAAAAAGACCAAACAGTAAAAGTAATATTCATAGAGACAAATAAAAGAATAGTATTACACGTATTAACGTTTTTTTTAGAACAAGGACGAGACGTTCTTTGGCATACCCCTGTTTCATCAACTCTCTGCCCATACGCGTGTGCAGTCTCATTCTGGAAAATTTTAACGGGAAGGATTATTGAAATAGTACATGCATCTATAGTAACCTGTTAATTAGACTTTCAATAATGGTAAACCAAGATCGCGTCTGTATAACTTTCAAAGAAATGACTTTAAAATGAAGAAGTATTGACCTGAAGGTTTTCTAATTTCAGAAACAAGTGGTTTGGTTATTAATTCATGCTGAAGCTAGCATAAATAAAGGCAACAGTTACTGTAGTATACCGCTGTTCAAAACTCATAACAGTTTTATTTCGTTTTGTTCTCTTGTCGAGTTTTATAAAAGTAGTACAACTAACTGAAAATGTTTTCTTGAATTTTTGTATATTTTTAGTCTGTCTAAATCAACACACATAGGTAGTATTAACAGATAATAAAGAAGATGTGGTATGATTGCCAATGAGACAACTTTTCACAAGAGACCAAATGACACAGAAATTTACAACTGTAGGTCACCGTACGGTCTTGATTATATTTTAAAAAGAAAAGAACAGAAATATTGAGAAAATTAAAACGAAAGGTCCTGTTTCAAATTGAAAAAACAAAATCTCAAACAAATGGAAAACAACTGTCATATTTCTGACTTGTTAAAGACATTTCCTTGTGTAGAAAAACACTAGTTACATAGTGCTCAATAAAGGCAACAGTAGTATACCACTGTTCATAAGTCATAAATCGATTGAGAGAAAATAAGTCCGGGTTACAAACTTTCATAGAGGGAAACACACCAAATATTTAAGAAGAACAAAGGAACAACAGAAACACTGAAATGCAACAAAAACAAACGCCAACATACATATAAATGAATCATTTGAAAACAACTGCCATATTTCTGACTTGGTAGAGGACATTTAAGAAAAAAAATGGTGAGTTTAATATGTTTTTTTATGACTAACCAAACCTCCCGCTTATATGGCATTGTTTAAAATACCGCTAAAATGACAACATTATGTGACAGGAATACAGTACAATTAAACGAAACACGTAGGACAGATAAATATTTACAATACAGTAAAATATTTGAATCCGCTACCGCCGCGTGCCTCAATATGCTAATGCAGCGTAAGGCAAACAATCTCTCAATCAATCATTAAACCATTAACGGTATGTATTTCTCGATTGAAAACAATCACTTCCTGGCTTATCTTATCTGTACAATAAGCATTCATAAATTTCTGTCACTTGTATGAGAGACTTCAAATATTAGTCTAAAAAAAGAAGTTGTGGTATAATTGCCAATGATACAACTCTCCACAAGAGACCAAAATGACACAGAAATTAACAACTATAGGTCACCGACAATGAACAATGCCTATACAGCATAGTCAGCTATAAAAGACCCCGAAATGACAATATAAATCAAGTTCAATCGAGAAAACTAACGGCCTTATTTATGTAAAAAAAAAATGAACGAAAAACAGGTATGCAACACATACATAAACGACAACCACTGAATTACTACATACTACCCAATTCCCTCAACTTCTTGACTTTGACAAGCACTTTGGTTGTAAGTATCCAACCTTTTTGCACAGACTTTTAATAGCATCAGAAAAAACAGCAAACAGAAAAATGAACACAGAAGAGTGACTTATCACAAAAGAGCAAGCCATCTGCCTTATCAGAGAGTTTTAAAACTTTAAACTTTTAGCAAACTGGAGAAGACAAAATCATAGAGAAAAAGTGGGTCCTATTCTTTCATTCATACGAAACATTATCTCATTAAACTATAGCGTAGTATGCCTTTTTAAATGACTATTGCGGAAATTGATGTACCTGTAATGTCACTTTAGAAAATATTCTCTGATTTGCAATACCGACAATGAGCATATCAAAATTGTCCAATCGTTCGCTGACAGTGACAAAAAAAACCTTTATAAGAAAGAAACAAAGATGAATAAATTATAATTGCTGCAGGCAATCTCCGGTGCAGAGCTCACATCCGTTCTGTACTTACTTCGTATTACTACACTTAATATGACCTCTGCCACACGTTGTGTGGAATTTGTCTCCAAACCGATTTACAACGCTAAAAAACGCTCAAGATTACATGAAATCTAGTTCATAAAGATGGCCGACTACAAATCGCACTTCCGTGTACTGACCATAGAAAGTGTTAATTTAAAAGAAAAGCAAATAGAAATTTTAAATATGTTACAGAAGAGGAAGAAAGAAATAATTGGAAAAAGTTTGATATAAATCAAATCAAATCAAATAAAATATATTTTATTGTCAATTAAAGACGCCCATTACAGGCAGAATAATGACAAGTTAAATTTGGTACAAATGATTACAAAATGATTACAATTATTTGAATACAATTAAACCAATGATTACAACGAAGAGAAAAAAAAGACACACTAATGTATATTTATAAAACAATATACCATGTTTCAACTTTGACAAACACAGTGATCCTAAAAAATATAGGAATCTGAATTTAAGTATTCTGGTTTTTCGCCTGTGTATATATCATTTTGTTTTGTGTGTTGTCTCTTTTTATGGTTTCACTTTTGAGTTTTGTACCTTTGTTACTGTTATTGTTAGTATAAGACTTTTAAGAGTAAATTGTGACCTGAGGATGCTATTTTGTGTTGCAATTTAAATTTTGATTTTGAAGGAGATGGTGTCTCATAATTTTCTCTGTATTTTTTCTCGCGTACATCATTACATTTGTACCTTAGCTTTGCCACAAAAGTGTTGACCCTTGTCATAAATGATCTGCAATTTTAGCAAAGGATTACATTCTCTTGGACTTGATTATTAACACATAATAAGAAACATATTTTTTTATAAAACACTTCTTCATCTCCAGATATGTTTATGTATCTCCTTGCCTTTACTCCTTTACAGGCCGAACAGATTTTCATGGTATTTTTGTTTTTCTGTTTACATTTTCATGGGTGATGGCAGACGACAAAGTGCCTTAATAATTACTCTCAAAGCACACATACAACTTTTTTAAGCGCATTACCATGTATCTTTTTTATAATCTTGATTGATAAAAATACTTTTAATTATAACTTTATCGTACGGCAGAGGTCATTGTATTGTATTGTACTAAGTATACGGAAAGGAAACGAGCGCTGTACGGAGATTGCACAAACAGATGACTATTTTGGAAAAACATGCAATAAAAATTTAGAGTCACCTTATTGTTCATCTCTGACAAAACAAATTTATACAGTATAGAGGCAAACTATGTTGGATTCCTGCATATTACCAGCACAAAATTAAAGACACCTAACCATATAATTGTTTGGAAAAGATGTAGATAACCCTATAATCCTCGTTATAGATGGTACTTATATTTACATTAAAAAAAGTAACAATTTCAAGTTTCAAAGACTTTCATAAAGCCAAAACAAAAACACCTATTAGTTGAGCCAAGGATAATTGTTTCAACTATAGGCTATAGTGTAAATGTCCTAGGACCTTTTCATACTGATCACAAGAAAAATGATGCCAGCATCATTAAACATAATTTTAAAATGAATATGGAACAAATAACAGCCTAGATATCTGGAGGAGGCATCTTAATAGTGGACAGATGATTCCGATATGTTGTAGATTTCTTGATGTGCCTTCATTTGTAAAAAAAAGGACATAAGCAGCACATAGTAGTAGAAGTATTTACGATAAACAATCATACCTGATTTTAGTATTTTTATATACAGTCTGATGTACCCTGAATATTATTAGTTACATAGTATGTTAGTGACCTACTATGATATATACGGGGTTAGTAAATTTCGTATGGGGTAATGGCGAAGCACTAAAAGAAATGTAAACCATAACTATTTATTATCAAAAACCTTGATATAACAATAATTAACAGAACTTTAAAATAATCAAACAGTGCCAAAGTCGTAACTCCACTACTAGCCGTGTATTAAAATAAGCCCCGACTCCCTACTAGCCTAATATGGAATATACACGGTCTCCGGGCGGACGCTTTTAACCAATCATATCCCTATAAATGTATAGGAGGTAAGATAATTACTTACGTTCTCTGGTAGTAGAAAAATGTATACATTTGTAATTGACATCCAATGTATATATATGTCAGAATACATTAATTGTTTTCATCAAATAACAATGATGTTCCAGAAGGGAACACAAAATATAACATTTACACATAACTTTCTGTCATAAATGATCATCAAAATATAGAAACGTTGAATAAACTTTTATATTGGTCATTCAGATACATTACATAAAGAGTAGAAAACATATTGCTAGTCAAGATAATATAAAGACAAACCAGGGAACAAGAAATAACACACACTGGCAAACAATGGAAAAATCAACATTGAATACTGACAACCAATAATAAATACAACCTCGTAAAATATACAATGTAAACATATTTTTTATTATTTTTTTTTAGGTTTCAAGTGTTTGGCTCAATATAATGAAGATGAAGCAACAACATGATATCAAATTTTTATCAGTTTCAGGCAAACTCCTTCATTTTGATTACCAAAATCAGAATGGTAGTTTAATATGTGAATAGAAGACCCAAACAGTGGCGTTACTTGGCAAATATTGTATCAAATACACTAATTCCATATATAGGCGAAGACACATCATTAGTGGCATCGGTTTACAATACATACTTGTAAGCAGCCTTTAAGATAAGAAAATATGGAATAAGATCAAGTTCTTGCCGCAAAATTAAGGGTAACAATTGACAACATACAAGGAGAATAATAAGTTCACTAAAAAAGTGTCATATTTGTTAAACAAAAATATAGCCTTGGCTTCTTTATTGATTGCGGAACAATACTGGAATCTTATAAACAGCAATGTTGCAAATTTGTTAGAACATTGCAAACTAAATTTGTTGAATGAAAAACAAATTGTGACGAAATGTTCGATCGAAATATGAAGCCTTTATTTGAAAATTATTTTCATCTTTAAATAATGATGAAATTGAACGTAATGCTGTCATGCGTTTCCCAATTGTTACATGGAATTATAACAAAAAATGTGAAGCCATGTTACAAATAGTTGAAAAGCAGCTAAAGAATCCACTTAGGAAATCGAATATATGGTTGAGCAGATGTCCAACTTCAGCAGTGTTTTTCACATAGCAAGTTAAAATTTATTCTTGCTAAAAATGTTTGGTGACCTTGATTTTTCGATGAGAAAAAAAAAACACAAGTGCTACAGTTAGACATCATAGTTCAGTCAGAATGATTTAAAGGAACAAAAGTGTTGCATCATTAAGAACTATACCAATACTTGAAAGAAATGAAAGAACTGTTTAAACTAGTAAGAAATAAAGGCCGTCCTTTCAGAAGAAAACTGGTAGCTTGAAAAAAGTTTTGGAAGAAGGAAAACAATGATAAAAATGCAAAATGTGAGAAATTAAAAGCAGAACAAACAAACAGATGAACACAATAGATGCTATTGTAGAGAACGGAGACTTGGTACATGTATTTTATAGTGGCATGTGTGATATACATGTAAATATATCAGGAAAATAAAATTGAAAAAATGTATATATGAATATATATATATTTATATTTTTGCATCATAAACAAAATAAGATTTTTTAAGTATGTTGGTGTGTACAAGAAGACAACATTGGCGAGTCCTTGGCAAATTTTTGTACAAGTGACTAAAAATCTTCCTCTCTTTATACTTTCAGATGGCTTACCAATTAAAGTGTAAACCAGATCTGGCATATAAATGTATGTACTGCATTTACCCAGAATCTTTCCTCGCAGAGAAGAATAGGATAGAGGCACATTTTAAAAAGACATCTGTCGTTAGATAAAGCCAGATTATACTGCACTTTGTGCATGTTCAGATGCAATGACAGAAAGAATTTGGACAGACACCTGGTTTTATTTGTGCCTCACCTCAGCCAGAAGGAAAAGCAAATAGCATGCAATAAACATCTTGGGGACCTAGCATACTTATAGGAGAGTCCTGCCTCACCTATTCAACACTACAGTAAGGGACTATTTGCCCTTTACACACAGTGAGAGTATCAGACTGTGGGCAACCAAGTCCTGTGGCGAACCAGTGTCACCCTTGGTCTCTTTGACATTGCCTCAGACTTCTACTCCTGCCAGCCTTCCACCTTCTTACCATTATCAGCCTACCATGTCATCCACCACAACTCTTGCCAGCATACCAACTTCTTACCATCATCTGCCTACCATGTCATCTTTCATCACAAACCATGTCTTGTTTTCGAACTGCTACAGCTCATACTCATTTGCCAGTATCAAATATGTCATCATCATATCCAACTACTACAGCAACCTGTCAAGCACAACAATCCACCCTACCATCAGCTCAAACTTTTCAGATGTCAACATTGCCTTCAACAACTCATTTCTATACTGCCGAACCTCTAGATCAATCTCTAACCATACCATCTCCATCTACTAATAAGACCACTACCACCACCACAGCTAATCTTTCATATTATTTACCGATAGATGTTAATGAATATCAATTCAATTCCTAAGAACATCGAACTCCTAGATGTTCTTAACTTTTTGATGAAAAGGAGGCAATCTGCCAAAAACTGAAATTAACCGGAAATCTGTTAATGATTCCAACAAAAGCAGCGATGAAAAGTGCCAGAATGTATCATGATTGCTGGAGAGGAGCCTGTGGAACTGTTCAACGACTACAGACGGAAAAAAATGAACAGGAACATTTTGTGAAAGAAAAGTTATTCATAAAACATAATCAACAATATAAAGTGTATATTTTTTATATGTATGCTCTTTAACATGCAAAGGTTAATCTTTAAGTATCAAGGTGCAGTTCCTAGGCGAAGTCGATGCAAAACGCAAGAAATTACGGGGTATATCCAACATTGCAGAAGATAAGGCAAGACAGGAAACGAAAGAACCTCATTAGGGATAAATCAGACATCGACAAAAAAGAGTTCATTTCCGAACCGGAAAAAAAGCTGTATTAAACGTCTGTGACATGAAGGACAAACACATTACATGCCCACCTATATACCACCATGACCAGTTAAAAGAATAAGAAGAGACTCGTATGACCATAACTGAACATCTTCCTCAGAAACTGTAAACATTTCCAGAAGTACAGGGTGAAGTAAGTGAGTGAGGCCAACAAGAGGTGTGAATATTGCTAACGGCAACATATTTACAGACAGTCTGACAAATTTTAAAATAAGCAAGTCAGGAGGTTATATACTAGTAGATGTTTGAAATATACTGACCAGGACGGTTATGTAGGCCAGAAAACCTTAGAGGTGGTGTCATACTATTGCACTTTGTGTCTTTTTAGATGTTGAAAAGAGAATGACATTATCAAGCATGACCAATACTTTATGCCATACCAATGGCAAAAGGAAGAGATAATCAGAAGGGACAAGTACCACTGTGACAAGGCCTACATCAATACACCAAGAAGACCCATCTGTTGTTCTGTTCGCAACTAGGTCTGGACCTTGAAAAGATGTCCAGATTGGAGTCTTAATACAGAACCATACTTAGGACCACTGAATGATGTTATGACACTTTAAAGTATGTGTAACTTCTGCTGTTAAGATGGGGTTTACTTGTGTTTTTTTTTCTTTCAAGTTACAAGTAGTTATAGGTATAATTTTGCAAGTACATTGTTTACAATCAAATTTTCCATGACAAAATATAATTACAATTATAATAAAACCAACTAAATTACGCGATAATTATTTTATATTTCTTATAAAATTTCGATCTAGATTGAAATAATCAATGTTCTTCCTGTGAATAGTACCAAGCAATAGTTATTATTTTTTTTAATAGTCTGTTCTTTCTAATAGTATTATACACTTATTTCATTTGACCAAGGGATACACACCGACTATTTATAATTCATCACATACATTTTTTTTAATTTATGTTTACAGATATCCATGTCACAGATACAACAGCACCGTGAATTTACGATATGATTCACCGAGGTGACTCCGGGAATTTCGATTTCTTTATAAAATTTAACAAAACAAATATATAACGCTATTTAGAAATTTCTCGTAAATGATTTTTCTGTAGTCTGAAAAGTTATGATTAAAGATACTAATCAACTTCGTTTCAGTTTAGTTAAAACTAGGAAAATTGAAGGAAATCCATCTTCGAGTTCTGAAACAACCGCAATTTTAGGGAAATTGCACAAATATGTCCCGATATCTAACACAAAATTAAACACATGTGTAATGTACGGTGATAGGTTAACTTGTGAAAAGTAAAATCACAAAAATACTGAACTACACGGAAAATTCAAAAAGGAAAGTCCCTAATCCAATAGCACAGTCAATAGCTCAAACACATCAAACGAATGGATAATAACTGTCATATGCCTGACTTGGTACAAGCATTTTCTTCTGTGGAAAATGGTGGATTGAACCTGGTTTTTTTTAGCTAGCAAAACCTCCCACTTGTATGACAGTCTCATCAAATTCAATTATATTGAGAACGGTGCGTGAACAAAGCATAACACACTAATGCTCACAATGCCCGGACTTGAGGAAGAACGGCGGAAGACAGACTTGAAGGATTTGAACCTTGTCCGCAATAATTACACAAAACATGCTTATTCTTCAGGTTCACCTCACCTCACCTATCCTCTTTATGCCGGTCGGCATTTAAGGCCCTGTTACATTGTCTTAATGTATCTTGGGTTTTCGTAATCATCAATTTTTTACTTTTTGTCTGGTGATTAGCAGTACGAGAAACCTACTACCTTTAGGATGGAGTTTTGTTGTCTAGGTTTTCCTTCCCATAGACGATTGCCTACCATGGCTGACGAGTTCAATTTTCCCTAATTTTCTTTCTGGGTCTGCTCCCATAGCCTTTGATTTTCCCAAAACTAACCACAAGGCAGTGGTACTATTTACCCATAGTTGGGACAAGGTTGTTGAGTGCAAGGGCGTGTCCACGCTCCAATGGGCCTACACACCGCATTTCTAGGGCCCTTGCTGCTCCGAGATCCTCTACAATAATGCCTAGGATTCTAGATCCTAGTTACCATGTGCTGTCGCGGGGAGGCATTGTAGAAGTCTTGAATAGTGTAGAGGCTATGTACTGGCAGAAAGACATACGCACTCTGCTTTCTTTTCACCTGCAATTCAGACTAGCCAGCGGTGACAGAGAGCCTATGGCCCTAACCACACTAGACGCATACACAATCCTGTGGTACAGACCACCATCACACATTTTTCAGGTTACTTTCTAAAGTTTTAAAAAGTAAAATCACCAAAATAATGAACTCCGGGAAAAATTCAAAACGGAAAGTCCCTTATCAAATGGCAAAATCAAAAGCCAAAACACATCAAACGAATAAATAACCGTCATATTCCCGACTTGGTACAGACATTTTCTTATGTAGAAAATTGTGGATTAAACCTGGATTTTAAGCTAGCTAAACCTCTAACAGACACATTAAGTAAAAATCAAACCTGGATTTTAAGCTAGCTAAACCTCTAACAGACACATTAAGTAAAAATGTCACCAATAAGGGTACAGCAACAACAAGAACCCAATCATAAACTGGGGGTGATCTCAGATGCTCCGGAAGGGTAAGCTACCGTCGTGTTGCTCATGTTATTACAAAACCGGTAAATAGTCTAATTCGGTAGGTCACATTCGTGAAAAGGGAACGGGCTGGTAATTACGACATAAGGAACATATCCGATATCATATGTGAAACGGATATTCCATTACGGTCAACCAAATTGTGATTGCGTCCGTGAAATTTACGAAGTGATGATTTCAACTTCACCATTTGGAACTCTTGGTTTAAAAATTAAAATGAAATTGGGAAGCTAAAAGCATCTCTTAAAGATTTGTTTTCAACCGGCCCTCATTGTTAATTTCTAGATGTAAGTCATAGTCAAAAATCAAAAGCTCGAATAAAGGCAACAGTAGTGTACCGCTGTTCGAAATTCATAAATCGTTACTTTGAGAAAAAACAAACAAATCCGGGTTACAAACTAAAACTGAGGGGAAACGCATCCAATGTAAGAGGAAAACTACGACACAACAGAAACACAACATTAAAATGTAAAACACACAGACAGGGACTATATTATAACAATGGCCTTTTTCCTGACTTGGTACAAGACATTTTTAAGAAAAAAAATGGTGGATTGAACCTGGTTTTGTGGCATGCCAAACCTCTCGCTTTAATTGCAATGTTTAGTATAACATTCAAATGACAACATTACATGACAGAATTGCAATAAATATAAATGGGAGAAAATATAGGACAGAGAAACACACGAATAATAGCTAACAAAAGGTATCTATAATAACTGAAATACTGAACTTAGAGGAAAATCTAATCGGAAAGTCCATAATCACATGGCAAAATCAAACATCAAAAACGAATGGACAAGAACTGTCATATTCCTGACTTGGTACAGGCATTTTCAAGTGTAGAAAATGGTGGATTAAGTCTGGTTTTTTCAGTCTCATCAAATTCCGTTATATCTACAATGATGCGTGAACTAAACAGACATAATAAATAAAATAGTCAAAATATGGGTACAGCAGTCATCATCGTGTAACAATTTTAAAAGGAACAATTTAACAGAACACAAAAACATCTATCTACAAACACATTCATTGATTCGTGTGTATGACGTCAGAAACTTTTATACGTCACATATATTTGTCGTTCAATGTTTATACAAACAATTTTAAAATTTCACATAGGCAATGTTAGCATACAGGGTTAAAAAATAAAAAGTATGTAAGAATTAATTTCAGAAATAGACCGAGATTTAAAATAGTACAAAAGTTGTATAGAATTTATAAGAATCCACAAATAGTTCATTCCACTACGCGATTGAATAATTTTGACGTTTGTGGTTCAACGTATTTTGTAATTCATAATAGAAATATATATCATAATGACATAAAACAGAACAATATCATACTGACGAGATCTTTTAAAGTACAGTCATGTTATAAGAACCAAAGCAATACAAAAGTCGCATACGAAACACAACAGCAAAAAGTGGAAGACATTACAAACACATTGACGGGATGTTTAAGTACCGAGCCACGCCAAATGGATATCACATAAAAGAATCAAACAGTAAAAGTAATTTAATAATAGAAAAAAGACAAATGAAAGAACAATAAAACACGTTGTTAAGATGATAAACAACATAAGTACGCAGAATCTATACATCAAGACCATCATGTATTATTTGTGAAGTTGATACGGAATATTTATCAACAAGGTTTTGGTACCTTCCGATGAACTTTTTTTGGAAAAAGGACGAGACGTTCTTTGACATACCCCTGGTTCATCAACTTTCTACTCAGACACTGATTACGCTTTACAAAGTCTGAGTAGGAGCTGCAAGCTCTTGAATATCGAATAAGTTGGGAAATATATATCCCATATGCAGGTGAAAGTGGTATATTGCTACTAAGGTGTGGGAAATTTATAATTTCAAAATTAAAATCGTCTCGTTTGTCGAATGGAAACTGTCATACTCTTGACTTGTTACTTAAACCTTGTTTTATATAACTAGCTAAACCTCTCACGTGTATGAACACAACAAATAGACCTAATAGGTAGGAATGTCAAAAAAGGGATACAGCAGTCAACATTGTCTTATTATCGTTATCACCATAATACAAACACGTATGAAAGCAAACTTTTAACCATGACACAATAACGGGATGTTTAAATACATAGCCACGCCATATGTAACCGGTATATAGACAAAGCATGTAAGCAAAATGAAATACGAAAATTCCAAAATTATCACAAAAAAATAACACAATAAAAGGATGTATAAGTACAGAGCCACGTCAAATAGATACCACCAAAACAGTAAAAGTAATAGCCATTAAGACAATTAAAAGAATACTTAACACGTTATTAAGACAATAAAGAACGTCAGTACCCAGATTCTTTACTTCAAAACCATCGTGTAATATTTTTTGAAGTTAATACGGAATATTTTGTTATTAGAAAAATGACGAGACGTTCTTTGACATACACCTGGTTCATCAACTTTCTTTTCGGACACTTGTGACCATCGTGTATGATACGGAATATTTATCAACTAGGTACTGGTAGATAAACTTTTAAAAAAGAAGAAAGAACGATACGTTCTTTGATATACCCCTGGATCAACAAACGACTGTCTCAAATTGTCGCCATAGAAAATGACAAAAAATTACAAGAATTAATTATCTCATATAAAAAAAGATGTGGTATGAGACAACTGTCGACGAGACCAAAATGACACAGACATTAACAACTATAGGTCACCGTACGGCCTTCAACAATGAGCAAAGCTCATACCGCATAGTCAGCTATAAAAGGCCCCGGTAAGACAATGTAAAACAATTCAAACGAGAAAACTAATGGCCTTATTTATATAAAAAAAATGAACGAAAAACAAATATGTAACACATAAACGGCCTTATTTATATAAAAAAAAATGAACGAAAAACAAATATGTAACACATAAACAAACGACAACCACTGAATTACAGGCTCCCGACTTTGGACAGGCACATACTTATCCTGGAATGTTGGTAAGTCGTTATCCTAAGGACATTTTTTTATTTTATTTTTTTCTGTAGACCTAGCTTTGTTTTTTATTACCGTGCATTGTCAAGCTTGGTTATTCATAATTGTTTCTCAGTCACTTAATGTTCAATGTTGTTCCAAGCTAAACCTCCTTATCGTGTTTGTTTATATTCAAATTCCAATGGCGTCAAAACCACGTGCCCCTCAATTCGTTATACCCAATCAAATTGCTCTATTGTCAATTAGGGGATTTATTAGGCTATTAAGACAAGTACATTATTTATTTGTATAACAGTTCTTTAAAACTGTTTTCAATAACTTGGGAATTGATGTAACCTGGAACATCATTTATTACCATGAAAATAGAAATCAATGAAAATTTTCAGAGAGTTCACCAGTGATGATTTTGGAATTAAACTCAAAAGCAGTTTCCTTGTTAAATGAGTACAAAAATGTTTAAGAATATGATTTTTATTTTTTTATTTATCAATTATTCCACATCTTTCTCATTAAACACACACATGAAACTATCACCCCTTCTAATCACTCACTTTCGTACAATAAATTAGATGCACCCATCTCTCACACTGGGCCCACTTTGTAAAAATCAAACTGTTACTCTGTCTCACCTGCTCTGGTACAAACTTTTTACACACACAGCACTTTTCATCCTCTCTTATTTCACCCTCACTGTCAATTGCCCACTCATTCACACATCTACTCACTCCACTGGTTCCTGGCTTCTGAGAATCACTCTTTAAAGATTTTACCATTTGTTTCTTCTCTTGCCCTCTCTTCCTCTTACTTCCCACAGATCCATTCTGGCCTTTCTTACAACTTTTATTCACACTTTCACTAACATTTTTCCCAGGATTCTTACTCATATGAGCTTTCACCCTCTCTAACACATCATCCTCTGTCACAGTCTTGCCACTGATGATTTTACTCAACACATTCCTCCTCTTTTTTTCCTTACCTTTCACTCTTTTCATGTCAACTACATTCTGTACAAAAAAAATCACTCTTACATTCTTTCTCCTGCACTGCCACATCTATCCTTCTATCATCCACACTCACAACACTGTCATTCTCCTTATCAATCTCAACTTCGTCTCTATCACTCACACTACTCCTACCTACCTCCAAACCAATCCCTCCCTCACTCACAACACCCACATTCTCCTCATCACTCACAACTTCCTCTCTTTCATTCACATCACTCCTATCTGCCTCCAAACCAATCCCTCCCTCACTCACAACACCCACATTCACCTCATCACTCACAACTTTCTCTTTTTCACTCACACCACTCCTATCTTCCTCCAAACCAATCCCTCCCTCACTCACAACACCCACATTCTTCTCATCACTCACACCACTCCTATCTTCCTCCAAACCAATCCCTCCCTCACTCACAACTTCCTCTCTATCCCTATCACTCACACCACTCCTATCTTCCTCCAAACCAATCCCTCCCTCACTCACAACACCCACATTCTTCTCATCACTCACAACACCCACATTCTTCTCATCACTCACAACTTCCTCTCTTTCACTCACACCACTCCTATCTTCCTCCAAACCAATCCCTCCCTCACTCACAACACCAACATTGACCTCATCACTCACAACTTTCTCTCTATCACTCACACCACTCCTATCTTCCTCCAAACCAATCCCTCCCTCCCTCACAACACCCACATTCACCTCATCACTCACAACTTCCTCTCTATCACTCACACCACTCCTATCTTCCTCCAAACCAATCCCTCCCTCACTCACAACACCCACATTCTTCTCATCACTAACAACTTCCTCTCTTTCACTCACACCACTCCTATCTTCCTCCAAACCAATCCCTCCCTCACTCACAACACCAACATTCTCCTCATCACTCACACCACTCCTATCTTCCTCCAAACCAATCCCTCCCTCACTCACAACACCCACATTCTCCTCATCACTCACAACTTCCTCTCTTTCACTCACATTCTCATTCTGTCTGACAACTACAGCACTGTGTAAAGCTTCTTCATTCTCTACAATGTCACTAATGAAAGCTTCTGATGGTGTCAATGGCAATTCCATAATAATGTATTTTGTGAATGGATAAATGCCTGTTTTTCTAAAAGCTGACTGATAAGGCATTTCCGTAAGCTTTGCATGCCATGCTACAAACATCATAACGAGTTAGTGCACATTGTTTTGTTCTGATAGTTCTATGACAAAGGCTGTTGTACATATTTTGCAAAGGACCATAACAACCTACATCCAATGGTTGCAAAAGATGACTGGTGTGTGCTGGAAGTAACTGTATTACAATGTTGTGACGCCTTGCCCATTCAATTGTGCTTACAGCAACATGAGATTTATACCCATCTAACAATAACATCACATGGCCATTACCGGGAACAAATTTTTTGAGGAAATCCATAAACAGTTCCGAATTAGACCACCCCGTCTTAGAGACAGTGCCAACTGTTCCTGGTGTAGACCCCCTCCAGCAACTGATCATTCATTCTCTGTCCTGGGAAGACAAAGTAAGGGGGTAATGCATTGCCAATTGCATTTCCACACCCTAAGATAGTCACGGTGTCACCCTTTCCAGATGTAACCCTCCTGCGGTGATGTCTCTACTCCTGACACTACCTTTGATGGGTTGTGGTTGATGGTTACACCCTTCTCATCAACATTGTAAATCAAATGAGGTTTGTCCATAAGATCATATTTAAGAAGGGCTTTCTCAAGTTCATTGAAGTATTTAGTAATGTTATCCTTGTTGGCAGCTTTTGCTCTAGCAACTTCCAATGCCCTTGGTTTTACAACTTTAAGATCGGGCCATCGTCCAAGCATTCCGTAGAACCAGGTAAGAGTTAGGGGTTTATCATTTTTAGTTTTCTTATCAAGCATAACTGCATAGTATGTTGCTTTATCCACAACTTATATCCATATCCAAGTTGAGCCATTTCCTTCAAATGCAAATATCAAAAATCATCAAAAGGACCTTAAGAGCTACGTTTTCGCAGCTAAATGACATTATGACCGATCATAGATTACTATAGGATAAATAATGTGGCGGGGTTAAACAGTGGGATTCCAACCCTCCCCCTAACATGGGACAGTGGCAGAACAGTACAACATAGAAACGGCCCGGTTGTTCAAAAATTGTCAAATGGATAAAATTATCCTTAACCAGGGACATTATTTTTTCCTGTGTCTGGAGGTGAGGATGAGTTCTTATCTGAGGTTTAATATCATGGCTGCCCGTTTATTATGTGAAGTGCAGCAGACATATAAACCACGCATAATGAGCCATATACCGAGTCTGAATTTCAGGCGAGGTACAGATTTTTCTGAAACGAGCATTGAAGTTTAAACAAATTTGCTTATTATGATTTGAAAAGACCTACTCATAGAAGTCATGCCATTACAGTTGCTAAACATATCAAAATTGCTCCGAGATATTATGCCCCTGGTAGTTTTATGCAAGTAATACACCTTATCGCTATTTGTCCGCCATTGCTGGAAATCACACAGGTTCCCGTAAAATTTTGACGTCATAAAACAAAATGTCTGACGCCACAATGGAAAAGTGATTGTTGTTGACGTCAAAAGTTCAAGCGGACGGGTCAGCCGGGAATAGCGATAAGGTGTATTGGTGACTCTTTCCTGTACAACAAGTCTACCGTTTCAAGCGGAAACTGGTGCAATTTGCTCTCATGGGGCCGATTTTCTTCGTAGGGCTGAATGAGACTGACAGACCAACAGTAATCAATGGACTTTATGAAATAAAGATTTCCTTGTGTCATTGGAGCAGTAGATGGGACACATATTCGTATCTGGGTCATTATAAAAAAAACATGCAAAACTATGTTATTGGGTCTTTTTAAGTCACAGACATGGAAATATATCAAAATAACACTTGCATATGTTAGATATGAATGTTTTGTGATACACAATTTACTGTTTACAGTATGAAATGTTATAAAAACATTCTTAATGTTTTCTTAAACCCTTGAAGATAGCCAGAATTAACTGTTATTTTTTACTATAAATCCTTTCAGACTTTAAATAGGACTATTATTCATATCATTTGTTATTATGATTTATTACACTATATTGCATTTTGATACATACAAACATTTTTTAATGATTTAGGGAGGTGCATGTTGGTTTTATAAGGACAAATTAGTAGGATAAGAGTTATCTTTCGCAAGATTTGGGCATTTACAACAGTTTCTCCCTTAGCAATGTTACCTGTAAGCATGTTATGCAAAAAAACCCAATTATGTTGAAGATTTAGTGAAAAAATCGTAAAAGTAAGTAAAGGTTATATCGTAATTGGAAATAGTGTCCATGGTGTACCCTTTATAAAAATCATCTTTTGAAAACATTTCCTTAACTTTGAACAATGAAACATATTGATTATAGAAACATGCACCAGTAAAAACATATAGAATAGGACATGTAGGAGAATGGAGCACTTATTTCGTAACTGAATCTTAAAATATACCTTAAATCATTGGTGTTACTGTCAATGGTGAGACCATTTTGATAAAAATAACACCATTGACCAGTTTAGTAACACCACTGAATATATCATGACAATCGGCATTGTTTTGTGTTTCTTTCATGTTTAAAAAGCTAACCATTATATTATTTATGATAAACAATACTTATTTAACAATGTTTTAACAATATCCTGTATTACATATACACAGTTTTCACAAACTGATGTATGCTGGTAACACCAATGATACTATTTAGTAACACTATTGACATTTTTAGTAATGGATGTCATGTTATATAATATGATTTTTTTTAGCCTAAGAATTATTTTTTCATCTTTTTCTTTTGCTCGGTGATCTTGGCTTTGTGTTCAGTACTTGATTAAGGTAAAATTTAAAATGTAATGTTATTGGTGGTACTTTTGTGTCATTGGAGTTACTGAAGGGTCAGTGGTGTTACTATATAAAAATGCGATATATTTTTTTTTTTATCTTTATTCATAAATGAAAGTGTTTTTAGGTCGTGTACGAAGGATTAGGTATATTATTATCATTTAATCTTACACAATTCATAGATATTCAGTTTAAGTGTATTTTTTAGTATTTACAATGGCCATAATTAGGACAGCCAACTTTTTTACGACAATGTATAATTCTGAAATTTATGTTCAAATAGAATGCACAGCTATATGAATAATGTCAATAAGTCGTAATTTAAAACCTAAACAACAAATTGAAACAGTTGTTTGATGTTAATCAATAATATTTAGAACCTAAATGTATGCTTTAAATTGGTAACACCATTAACACGATTCTTTCAAAGGATGACCTAAAATTGTTAAAATTGAAGAAACTCTTCATTTTTCCCATTGCATATTTCTGAATATCGTTGCTACCATACTATAGAATAGCGGGACACATTTAAAAGTTTTAAACAATGACATCATTTTTCAAAATATTACCTCGTCGAAATTTGCACTTTTTTTTATAATGACCCATCTAAGCTCCCAGTGGTAACACATATGCCTTTGTGAACAGAAAGAACTACCATTAAATCATCGTTCAGTATATATCTGTGATGACGAAGGTAACCACGCTTATTTTATATCTGTTCTTCACTCAGAAGTGTTCACAAACATAAAAAAAAAATTGGTCGAAGTACATAATATAATATATAATATTTTCGACTGTAGTTGATTTTTTCAGTTGTATTATGTGTTATTGTGTAAATTAAAATTAATAAAATCAGTTCGGTCAAATTTTAAGAACGCCTTTCACCTTAAAATATTACATGACATTACAAAAGGTCTGACGTAGGAGATGCTCGGAAAATGCACCTGTTGAGGAACAATTAAATATGACTTGTCTTTCTTATCGTATAAATTTTCAAACTGCGGTTTACTAACAAATATTTTTGTTCCTTATACCTTTATCCAATGTTCAACATTTTACTAACAAATATGATGTTTTTTACTAACACATATTGTTATACCAAGTGATTGGCTTAGAATGTTGTGGTCTTCTGAACAAAACTGTCTGGGCAATTACCAGTTTCCTTCACTAGTAATGTGCGGGTTTTTTTTTTTGTGGCTCATTGTCTTAAACCTTACTAAAATGTCTTAACTTTTAATTTGCAAAAAGTCTTTGTCTTAAATTTACTGGATTATCCTTTACCAGTTACATAAATAAAATAAGTTTTTATCATTTTGTGTAGAAATTCTTTGACAGGCCAGCACCAGGCCTTTATTCAGCAAACGTACTGAAGTGTTTTCATTGGTAACAAAAAATCAGAAAAAATATCAGTAAAACATTTGATATGTATCTATGTATAATTTGCCTATTAAACATGATAAAACTAGAAAATTGTTTTAAATGCAAATATTTCTGTTTTATTTAAATATTATCTATATTTTATTCTGGTAAAGCATATTATATATAAAAAAAAAATACGATTGCAGATTTCCCCCCATGTTATAGTGTCAAACTTTGAAAATAACAATTTGATCGATAGAGTAAAAAAACTAAAGTTTCACTCAGTTAAAAAAAAAACCAAGACCCTAAGAAGTTAAATGATTGCTCCCTTACTGAGAAGTATCCGTCACGTTGATGGTTGTCACTCTTCGTCAGTTTACCGTTCTGCAAGTGCACCCTATGTAAATGATATATAGGTATTCGAAGATACATATATTGGATATAAATAGGATTGATGTAACACAAAACTCTTTTAACAACACTGTCAAAAAAAGAGGGGGTCCGAAGTTGACCGTTTGTAAGGCAAATATTCAGGTATCAGATATTTCCTCATTTTGCAGTGCAAATTTCCTATGTTTTATTAAGGTCTATCCGCTGTTACGGAAAATATCCATTAGTTGTGTTGCTAATCTATTCTCCAACCGAGATATGAGAAGGAGAAATTAAAAATGATACTCCATAAATGTTATCGACACCAACACAAATTGGTTAATCTATTTGATGTGTTTGTGTCTAAACTAACTAGTGGCATTTTTACCACGTCTTACTAAACAAACAAATATGACAAAAAAAGTAGTACGAAAAGGCTTGTAGACAAAGCACATAAACGGAAGACAAAGAATACATAGTTTACATTACTCAATGACATGATGTATAAGTACTGTGCCACGTCAAATCGGTATTACAATACATAGAATAAACAGTCCAAGTAATAATCTACAACGACAAATAAAAGAACACTATATTGCGTAATTGAGATGTGTATAACATTAGTAACTAGAATATTTTCTTCAAGACCATCGTGTATTGTTTTTGAAGTTGATGCTTATCAATGACTTGAGGTCTTGGTATTTTCCAATAACTTCTTTTGAAAAAGGATGACACGTTTTATGGTATAACCTTGGTTTGTCAACTTTTTGCTCAGATACTGGTGACGTTTTAATATAAGTCTGAGTAACCGCTGCAAGCTCTTGAATACCACATGAGTTGGGGAAAAGTATATCCAATATGCAGGTGAAATTGGGGGGGATTAGTAATTTTAAAATTAAAATCATCTCGTTTGATGTAGATTTTGGTACTAAGATGACCGCTTATTTCAAATTTGAGGTATAAGTCTAGTCTAAGAAATAAGACAATTGATCCGTGGTTGTTGTTTCTTTAATTTCTAGTTCTGGGGGGTATTGTTACGCCATAGGGCTATGTTTACTCTTAATCTGTTCCTCTAACTGTATTAAAAGAATTCGTTAAAAAGTGGGACTTTTTAAAACGATAAACAGTCAAATACACAAGAAAGGACTACACCATCAACACAAAAATACCAAATGTAGGAAGAACTATTATTATAGCCAATACACTGTGTTACTAAAAAAGGAAAGTTGAGTCTCTGGCTTTTGGTGAATATAAATGAGAAAGTTTGATATATAATATATAATTCGTATATAAGAAATAACTATAATATGTTACACATTAAAATGTCTTATAAAGTCAATATATTTCTTGGTAGCTGCCTGGTCCTCTTGCACAACGTATTTTTCAGCGAATAAAATGTTGGGGACCCTATAAGGATATGGAAATAAACACGGTTATTTTTCTCGTGCGGAAACGTTTTTTGTTGATTCCTTCCGAAAATGCACTATTTCAGAGTTACCTAGCTCTTCTTAAAATATTAATTTTAAAACGTTTGAAATCAATCAAAAATAATCTACGCTTGTATAACTACACATTTGTTCTTTTAAATGAAAATTCACATTAATTAGTTTCATAACTCGATAAATTATGTTAACTTGGTAGACATTTTTGACCTTATAGGTTCTCTGACATTTAGAATCCAAGATGGCAAAAGACATCCATGCTAGCCTTGAGCCCTGTAGCCCAACTCACGTGTGCAATTACACACAGCTCATTCTTGACACCATCCTCAGTACTTAACTTTTTCTCCCTGTCAATCAATTACAGATTGCTGAATATCTTGCATATATTCAAATATGGTTCTACCTACAACAATAGAAACAAAAACAAAATACACATTTACTTTGATGCATGTGTTTGAAGTATTATGATCAATTATTTAACGAAAGTTTTTTTTCTATTTTTAGTGTATATGTTGTGTATACTGATTGATGTACATTTTATAGTACAATTTAAGATACTAATAAAATTTCTTTCATAAGATGATGTAATTTGAACTTTGTATTCGCATAACATTAAAGGTTTTCTTTGCTTGCTACGTCCATTTACGTTAAGAGATAAAAATAAAATAAAAATAGCAATAACTTGTACAAAACTTCTTTACAAATAATTGTTTTCTCGTGTTCTATGAAAGGATTTATTCTTTATTTGGAGTCGAGCTAGTTTTGTTGTTAATATATGCAGTGACGCAAACCAAGACATATTATTTCTTCTTAATTGTGATTTATCATTGCACTTTTTTTATGGTGTCTATGTAATGTACGAATAATTTGTTGCTATACAAACTACATATCTCTCTCCTTGACAGAAATCATACCAATATTAAAACAAGAGTGCACCGTGACTGAAATGTCTCGCCTTTATTACTTATCATTGATATTATGTTGACAGTCCTAAATATAAAGCTTTATTACAACTGTCAATTAAACTTCACGTTAACCAAAAAACTAAAAATTTACCAATGAACCAAGAAAATGAGATCAAGGTCAGATGAACAATGCCAGGCAGACATGTACAGCTAACAATTCTTCCATACAACAAATATAATTGACCTATTGCTTATACTTCAAGAAAAACAGACCAAAACACAAAAACTTAACATTGAGCAATGAACCGTGAAAATGAGGTCAAGGTCAAATAAAACCTTCGCAACTAACATATAAATCATAAAACATTTCCATACACCAAATATAGTTGACCTATTGCATATAGTATTAGAAAAAAGACCAAAATCAAAAACTTAACTTTAACCACTGAACCATGAAAATGGGGTTTAGGTCAGATGACACCTGTCAGTTGGACATGTAACACCTTACAATCCTTCCATACACGGAATATACTACTCATATTGCTTATAGTATCTGAAATATGGACTTGACCACCAAAACTGAACCTTGAGGTTGAGGTCATGTGAAAACTGTCTGACGGGCATGAGGACCTTGGTAAGCATATACCAAATATAGTTATCCGATTACTTATAATAAGAGAGAATTTAATATTACAAAAAATCTTAACTTTTTTTCAAGTAGTCACTGAACCATGAAAATGAGGTCAAGGACATTGGACATGTGACTGACGGAAACTTCGTAACATGAGGCATCTATATACAGAGTATGAAGCATCCAGGTCTTCCACCTTCTAAATTATAAAGGTTTGAAGAACTTAGCTAACGCTGCCGCCGCCGGATCACTATCCCTATGTCGAGCTTTCTGCGACAAAAGTCGCATGCTCGAAAACTAGATGTGGCTTCAGGAGTATCTTGTATAATATCTTCTAAATCCTCAAATGAAGATAATATATCATATCGTTACATATATAAATCCACTTATTTTCTTTTAGAATGAAATATCCCTGTTTATCTTGATGAGGAGGCAAATATAGATCTTAATTCAAATAGTAATCCGCCATACAATTTGTGGTGGCTGCGAGATAAAAAAAAAATTAACGCAATAGGATAACTAAGAAAAAAAGTAATTAAGCATAGACCTGAAAATGCCATCTTCACATTGGTCTAAAATTATAAATTACAATCTAGTTTCAACATAAATTGGTTGTATAAAATAATTATACTTACAAATTACAAATTACAAAGGGATAGAATAAAACTTCAGAAATACGAATCCTTGCTGTTGACAGTAATGTACCAAATCTTTCTCTTCATCTCGTCTCTCACAGATTAAATTGGTACTAACGGGACCAAACCTTGTATCACTGACGGAGAGGAATAACCCGATCCTCGGTATGGATCGCAGTTCCGAGCTGTCAAATGAGCTACTGCTCGATTGATAGCTGGATCAGCAGGATACCGACCTTGCTCTTACTGTAGCGGCAGCATTAGCATGATGAGTGGCTACAACGGCTCTATGTGATTGACTTAATACAATCCTGGCGTCTTGACCGTCACGTCCTGGAGAACAGCTACTAGCCCGAACAGTGCTGATGGGGACGTTCTTCTTCACTACATACCTCAACGACGGCCTGGGCTCTTCCCGTATTCTATGAAGTGACCCACTATGTCTTCTCTCTATATTTTCCAAGTTTCTCTTAGGAGAGCGTCCCTTAATAGCGGATACATACGGACGTATCTTTCGTTTTGGTAGGGACCCAACCTTTCTGCTTACCATCTCAATGATGCGTTGCGTTTAACCTGTTCTTCTCTGAATTAGGTACTAGTAAGCTCATTCCGAATCGTCATGCCAGCTTTCCTAGTCTGTGCTTTTATCAGCACCTGATAGGCATCTCCTTCTTCACAGGCCCCATGTATTGTCGTTCTCTTTTCAAATATCTTTTTGCACACCGTGCATTCAAAACATTACGGACTGTGTAGCTCCATGATATGCTTCTCTCTAACTCTCTATCTACGCAAATCTGCCTTATGATTTCTTCAACGGCAACCATATATATTGTATATTGTAATGAAAATAAACATAAACAACCTCCCTGTTCTAGTGTGTTTTTACCTTCTCTTCACTACATTGTTTTATAAGAACTCGACATGGTCCTTGTTTCATATGACCGCTGTTTAATCATAAATAGAAAACGCAAGGTACCTGTCGTAACAATATATCAATGGAACCCAATAAGAAAAGTCTGGAAAGGAAAAGAACAACATCAATATATCTAAATGTGATATTAAATTATCTGGCTTCTTTAATCTTCTTGTTTTTGAAAATTTTCTAAAGAAACTGACTTATACAAAAATAAGAATAGGTCGGGAAGGAGAGGCACTCAGTTCGTAACCATAAGAATGCCGAAAAAATTTGTTAAAAAATCTACCACCAAATTCAGCATATATGTTATAAAAAAAACTGCACCATACTGCTCACTTGTTCCTCTGTGTAGTGGGTATTATCTTTCAAATAACATTGATATATCAACCATTTTGGGGCATATAAGTCAGTTTCGCCTAAATAGGCCTAAGACACATCTGAAGAAGAATACATTTGGATGTATCAATAGATAAACTCGTCATAGATACCAGGATTAAATTTTGTATTTACGCCAGACGGCGCGCGTTTTGTCTACAAAAGACTCATCAGTGACGCTCGAATAAAAAAAAGGTAAAAAGGTCAAATAAAGTACGAAGTAGAAGAGCATTGAAGACCAAAATTCCTAAAAGTTTTGCCAAATACAGGTAAGGTAATCTATTCCTGAGGTCGAAAAGCCTTAGTATTAGCCTTAGAAAGACACGTCTGATAGGATTGTGGGTATAAAATTCGAAGAGTAAGTTATAACTCTCACAACAACTCTGTGTGGGGTCCGAAGGTGTCCGATAATTCTTCATTTTCTGGCAGTACAAGGTTTCCTATGACTTAGTGCAGGTCGACTCAATTTATTAGCTTTATTTTCAATCAATTCCCGATCTGATTTGGTATGACATATTTGCAATTGGGGTTGGAGGAAACACCATTTTATAATCATTTGTATATAAATCTTTTAGTCGATTATGCCTTGGAAATTTGAACCAGATTCCATACATGGGAATTCCTTCTCCTTTCGTACATAGATGACAGCGATATGTTATGCAGTTAATGTTGTAGGCATTAAGTCTTACAAGTAAATACGACAGCATTTTGACTGCCTTCTCAATCGGTACTTACACAACGTTTTTCGGTAGTATATTTAAAATTTGTGTCAAGTGTAAGTATTGTTTCAGAGCTATGATTTTGTAAAAAATGTACTTTCTAAAAGTTTGTTGTAATACGATTTTCAAAATGTTTCATACATGTTTTTAATTAAGAACCCAATTGTATTCAGCTCTCTCCAAACGGCACCAAGATTTGTATTGTGACAGATATTTGACATACATTTTGGACATAGCTGACGTTACAATTATTAATTAAATTTTATTAAATAGAAATTATAAATTATTAACAAAAATTAGAATGCATAAATATAGTTATGGACCAAAACCAGGCTAACACTACAAGTTACATAACACTGTTTTTTGTTTAAATTCTTATTTAAATAAAATTTAATTGACAATTGTAACGTCAGCTATGTCCAAAATGTATGTCAAATATCTGTCACAATATTTGTATTAGCAAAGAGGCAGAAGTCACTGTGGCAGACAGCTAATGTCTAATAGAATTCTATAAGTTTGATTTTCATATAGGAATGCACACACTTTGCCTTTGCAAATAACATCTAATTGATATGTAACAGCTATAAAAATTTGTAGGTTAATGAAGTAATACAAAATCAACAAAATGCACTACCAAAATAAAATAATTACATTAGATGTATGTTTCATTATAATACGTTATTCCGATTGGCTAACTGCACACCACGTGTTATTCCTTAAGCAATTGTATCACTCAATAAAACTTCTCATTCATGATAACACGAGGTCCCACAATAAAGTGCACAGGAGATTTAAATAAAAAAATTATAAAATTCGTGTTTTCATTATCCTAGCTAAAAAAAATGTAATTATAAGTATTGAATGCTTCTTTTTGTAACTTCATAGGGTTGTAAAAGCGTTGACCGTGAGCACATTTTTTTAGAATGAAGCGCTTCCGCGCTTCATACAAAATGTACTTCGGTCAACGATTTTACACCTCAATGAAGTTACAAAAAGAAGCATTCAATTCTTAAATGAATAAAATAGTAAAGCAAAAGGGTATTAGTCATGGACGAATTTCTTTATTTACGAAGATGTTGAATATATCAAGATAAAAACCCTCTATGATGCTTTGTAATTCAATTTATGTTATAGATATTGTAAGTAAACCTTGTATTTTGTAATATACGTGTTAATTTATTTAATTTGTAAATGATTCTGTCTTTTTAGATAAAAATGTAAATGTTAATGTTCTTATCAAAGCCTATAAAGTAAACAGATTTTTTATTTCACCTATCACTGACTATATTATCAAAATAATCACTGAACAACTGCTAGATGTTTTCACTGTGTGATCGTATTGTAACTGTTTTGACAAGCTAAGATCAGATAGATCATATAATTACTCGTATCCGTCAGTCAGGAAATCATGCTATTTCAATTAACTTTCACTCAGATATTAATCAACTTTTCATTCCAATTTTATCTGATCAAAATGTTGCAAATTTTGTTTTAATATCAAGTTTATTTACATGTTTATCTCCCTGTGTGTTCTGTTTGCTGCACGCAAGTACTGTGTTACATGGATACTGAATTTCTACTGAAATCTTTAATAATTATTATAGTTTGCTTTGTGTGTGTTTTAATGGGAAAAGTATGCAGCACGACAGGAAGATTCAGCGCCAAGATTTTTTGCAAAGATCTCTATAAAAGTGAACAGAATGTCAACTCGGGGCATCGGATTCCTAAAGGCAGTAAAAAAAAATGGAATATTTCTTTAATTGGAATATTTTTTCATTTTTTTTTTATGCAATGCTAATTTGTGTTGTTTTGTCTGTCTATTCTTAAACTACCACAAAAAAAGAAGAGTTCAAATATAATATAAATATTCATTGTTTATAAAACAAAGTCGCTACATATATCATTAAATGAAATGCTAGTATTCCAGATTTGGTAATTTAGATGTTTTTCGATTGATTTTTCAGCCGTTGTATCATCTACTACGAACGAGGAACAACATTCAGTATAATATTAAAAAAAGCTCCTTTTGGAAACAGATTGAATGTTCACAACCTTACAAATTTCTGGTCTGCTTTCTTTTCGTATCTTTATAAGAAGTTTTTTTCCAGGTTTCTATAAGAAGTTTTGTTCAGACTTAGTAATCCTGGTACCTTTGATAAAAGAGGGACGAAAGATACTAGAGTGATAGTTAAACTCATATATTGAAAATAAACTGACAACGCCATGGCTAAAAATGAAAAAATCAAACAATAGTACACATGACACAACATAGAAAACTAAAGAATAAACAACACGAACCAAACCAAAAACTAAGGGTGATCTCAGGTGCTCCAGAAGGGTATGCTTTGATAACTATTGTATTATTGTTTGGTAAAAAAGAAGACACCAAGGGCAAACAAAAATTATACGCCGGATAAGACGCACAGAATTTCACAAAAAAACATATAGAAAATAAAAGATTGAGCAACATTTAGTAACATAAAAAGGAGAGGGTATCAAACTTACATTCTCTGGAATGGTAAACAGAGTCTGCACTACTATAAATTATAATGCAATGGTTTTCGTCCGTTTCAGATGTCAAGTGGCAGAAACGCTGTAAACCACCAGTTTGTTTTAGATTTTAAATTTTGAGATGACATTATTTGCTTTAGTTGCTAAAGAGATGGCGAAGTATACATTTAGGCAAACAATAAATCTATTTTTCATTAAAAATAACAATAAGTTATTTTTCTCCATGAAATTGCACGTCATATATAATAACTAGAACTACTGTATATATCGCCTTGTTTTTTGCAAATATCAGCATATTGTAATTCTGTTTACGAATCGTTCAAATAAATGCCAATAAACTACCAGTTCTGATCATAAAAAGTAAATATAAATATAAATCGGAAACAAAAAATGTTTTCATCACATTTGTCGTTTTTCGTCTACGTAATCGAATGATTGAAAATCTATTTGAAATGAAAAGGGATGAAATGTTTAAGTAAGAATTATTATTGTTAGATGTGTTATTAATTTGGAAGCCCTACGATAAAGAAAAAAAAACATAATCTTAATTTACTTTGAAAGATCTATTCTCAATGGTAACACAAATGGCTTAATTTGACATTTTTATCATTTGATTTCAAGAGAGTGTAGCTTATCTTAATTTTATGCAGATAGATTTAAGAAATATATCCCGAAACATATGCTTTGGGTATCAAATAATTTGATGATCTTCCAAAAGGGCGTGACAAGATCAATAGATCACCCAATCAGATATTAAACATCACTATAATCTGATTCTGAACATTATATTGAAATATAGTATATAATTACAGTCTTTATGATTCACACGTAAGGATTCAACTGGTTAGAAAATAAAGGTAAGTGAAATTGCATGTATCAATTCAAAACTAAATATTTGTACCTTTTTTTTTGTCAAAATTTATGGCACATTGTAACTTCTGACTGTAGTAAGATCATCGAAGCAGTGTTTTTAAAAGGCGTGATTTATGTGGTTCATAAGTGTTTCTCGTGTTTTTATATAGGTTAGACCGTTAGTTTTCCCCGATTTAATGGTTTTACACTAGTAATTTGTGGGGCCCCTTATAGCTTGCTGTTCGGTGTAAGCCTTGACTCCGTGTTGAAGACCGTACCTTGACCTATAATGGTTTACTTTTATAAACTGTGACTTGGATGGAGAGGTATCTCATTGGCATTCATACCACATCTTCCTATATCTATGATAACCAGTTTCATTATAGTATAACTATTATTGCAATAACAGATTTTATATTCAAATACATATCAACAATAGAATGTTTCAACTGGTTTAATATCAAAAGCGAAAAGGCAGCATAAAAACCAGACTTATTTTAAAGATATATTTATATTTAATGAGCATGGCTTCCCTATTACGATATAGCTAGCAACCACATTGGGGATAAACTCACTGCTGGTTACATAGACGTTCTGTGAATAATATTACATCTGCGTCTGATTACAATTCATGATCATCGGGATTCATACACTAAAACCATTATTTAAAAAAAAAAAAAAAAAAAAAAAACTGATGAATTCTATACAGTTGGTGTTGCCATAAACGGAGAAAAAATAAAGTGCTATTATATTTCATTTTTTTATTTTGAAAAGGCTTAGCGAATATCGGTTGGATGTATTCTTTTGATGGCCAGTTTTAAAATGAGAGTCTTGTAAAAAAAATATATTATATTAACACACGTTTAACGATTTAACTTGTGTTATTTCACTTCCAATATTTTTTCAATTAAGTCCTCTGGTGTACAAGCATCTGAAAGTAAATATCTTATAAACGTTCTCTTAAATTTTCATCATTAAAAAATCGGCCGTGTTTTAATACACATTTTGCAATTTTGTTTTAGAAAATATTGCAAATTTACAAATAATTTTATATTTATTAAAAGCATCAAACACATATGGTCCGAGACCACCATTGTCATATAGTCCCTAGTGTTGACAGTGGGTTACTTGCCATTAATTTTTATACCCCTTCCAAATTTATTTCTCCATGTTTAATGCCTCAAATTGCAAGTAGGGGGATGAAATTACACTTTAAAAAACATTTGGGTCCAGAATTTTTAAAGGAAAGTAGTGATTTGGTCCAGCTGAAAAAGGTTGAAAATTAGCACTTCGGAAGCTGTCGAAAGATTTCAAGACGCCCGAAACATACAATTGTCCATATTTTGAGTTAGAGCCGATGAAGTTTTCTATAATTTTGATATAATTTGTCCCAAAAGTAGTACAACACACTGTAAAAGTTTCTTTGAGAAAGCGCAGGTGGGATTTTTTTTATTTGCATTTATGTTCTAAAAGAAATGCACTACGAAATAATTGTGTTCTCGGACCATATACTAGTATTTGCATGATTGCACAGATTCTGGTCGATGAGAAAATGGCAATTTGGAAAACATTTCAAACCTATATGAAGAAAAAAGGTCTGCCGTAGAGTTGATTTCAATTTTATTAACAAACGGGAAATCAAACATACAAAAAGTTGACACTTGCAGGTTACTCGTCATACATATAAAACTTTGTCATTTATCGTAAATGATCTTCAATAACCGTCTTGACAAAGTTACGTCAGATAAACGTACCGATTATCAGGTTATCTGCATGTTGATATCGTAAAATATCAGCTGCGAGACATAATATGAAGCTTTTTGTCGAGTGAGCGTAGCGAACGAGATCAAAAAGCCTTCATATAATGTCAAGCAGCTGATATTTTACAATATCAATATGCAGATAATCTGATAATCGATTTATCGGGCTATATTTGCGTGTTTCAGAAGTGTTTTCTTTGTTTCACCAGTACACAAAAGAATTTAAGATGACTTGATAAGTTCGGGTCAAAGTTATTAACGTCGGTTCAAACATTATGATGTCCGGGTCAAAGTTATTAAGGCCGGTTCAACGTATTTGACGTCACAAAGACATGTTACGGAATGATATTAAGAGCTGAACAGAGTGATATAGACAGTGGGACGACCGATAAACTACAATATTGACTTATGTTTGCCTCTCTCTATTCTGTTATGTTTGCTTCTGTGTGTCCCTTCTATTTTCCTACGTTGTTATATTGTATTGTCTAATGATTATCTTTTTTATTGTCATATGTCACAGTGAGTCTTCACTATGATCTTATTGTGAGGTTCGTGTTGTTTATTCTTTAGTTTTCTATGTTGTGTCATGTGGACTATTTTTTGTCTGTTTGTCTTTATGTCATTTTTAGCCATGGTGTTGTCAGTTTATTTTCGATTTATGAGTTTGACTGTCCCTTTGGTATCTTTCGTCCCTCTTTTATGTTTGCCTCTCCTATTGTTTTATGTAAAACTTTACTGTTTGCAAAAGTATGAATTATTCTGAATAATAAGGATCAGAGGCGATTTAGAGGCTGGGCCCGGGGGGGGGGGGGGGGGGGGGGCTGGGGGCCCAGCCCCCACCCTTATCTGGGAAAAATGTTGTTGCTTATATAGGGAATACTTAAAGCATGACCTGGCGTATTTAAAATTTTTATACCTGGTACATTTTCTTATATATTATTCGTGTGTTTCTCTGTCCTATATGTTCTCCAATTTAAGTTGCATTGCAGTCCTTTTATGTAATGTTGTCATTTTAATGTTATTTAACATTGCCATAAAAGCGAGAGATTTGGCATGCCACAAAACCAGGTTCAACCCACCATTATTTTTCTTAAAATGTCCTGTACCAAGTCAGGAAAATGGCCATTGTTATAATATAGTTCGTTTCTGTGTGTTTTACATTTTAATGTTGTGTTTCTATTGTATCGTAGTTCTCTTATATTTTATGTTTCCCTCAGTTTTGGTTTGTAACCCGGATTTGTTTTTTTCTCAATCGATTTATGAATTTCGAACAGCGGTATACTACTGTTGCCTTTATTTACATCTTCTGTTGTCTTATGTTTGCCTCTCCTTTCTTCTATTGTCTTCGTCTTATGTTTGCCTCTTCTATTGTCTTATGTTCATCTCCTTTTGTTAAGTTTGCTTCTATTGTCTCGGGGTTTTCCCTTTTAATGTCCTATGCTGGTCTTACATATTATCTTATGTTGGCCAGATAAATGTCTGTCTTAGTTATTATTTATCAGTTTACGTTTAGGGCAAATGAAGGTCTTAATCCAACCGAATTTTAAAGTCAAATTTAAATAACATGTACAAATGTGCATGTTGAAGGCCGTACTTTAACCTATAATGGTTTACTTTTTAAATTGTTATTTGTATGGAGAGTTGTCTCATTGGCACTCACACCACATCTTCCTATATCTATTTAATGCAAATTTCTTTTTAGTATGCTGCACTTATACGTTCAGTGATGAAAATAAACTTTTGGTTGTATATTTCGATATATATATATTATGTAATTTGATTTGAAAATACGTGTACTTTATTTTAATGATGTCTGGTATTTTGCGGTGTAAATGATTCAACTACTACTATTTTATCGATTTTCTTGTTCAATGTACACTAAAGTAGATTGAAAAAAAAACCATAATAGTTTATAAACAATTATATTTTAACCTTTTTCATTGTTTTTTTACTAACAAGTGATGCCTACAGAACACAATACTATATATAATGAATAATGATATAAAATATACTTTATATTTTAGTTGTAGCCATTACACCTAAGATGGAAGGAAATAAAATCTCTAAACTTGGATCAAAATCACTCAGAACACCAAAGTGCGCTAGATGTAGGAATCATGGCGTCGTCTCCTGCCTAAAAGGCCACAAACGATTTTGTCGTTGGAAAGATTGTCAATGCCCGAATTGTCTATTAGTTGTTGAACGACAAAAAGTCATGGCAGCACAAGTAGCCCTCCGAAGGTAAGAATTAATTGCAGGCATTGCATGTAGCAGTAGATTATTCGCTGGATCTTTTGTTGATAAACAGGAATTATCATACTGATGCAATTGATAAAAAAAAAAGTTCATCAGATATGAATAAAGGAAAATATTCGGAAAACTTTAAATAAAATAAAAAAAAGTCAAACAGTTATATATTTTATCGGTAATAGTACAACTTCCGAGGCCAACAATATTCAGGTTGTTTCTTAATTTACCCCCTTCCTGAAATAAGAAATGGAAGTTTGGAAGTCAAAACGAAAAACAATTGTATTAATTTCATTACATAATTTCAGATATTTCTATTTTATTTGGTCTCTTGTGAAGAGTTGTCTCATTGACAATCATATCACATCTTATTTTTTTATATAGATATAGATAACTTGAATTTTTAAGCTTTGATGCTTTATAGATAATTATACAAACACTGTATACCACATAGAACATAATACTTCAAAGATCAAATAAGCGTGTTTCCTAGCACCAGTTAATCAAATTGTATTTATTTATGTTATGGAATTTAACATGCTATATCTAAATATTTTGTAAAATCTTCAATGAAACATTATATTTAATTTCTGTAAAATAATAAAGTCGAGCACGCCCTTGTGCTATTTGTTGGTATCCATATGACTAATGTTTATATTGATATATTGTGTTACACATCGTAGTCCTCTTGTATGTTTATTCTTCCTTTGATAGGTATCATAAATCTTGCATTGATATAAGATTTTTTCTCTCCTTTTATATGTGGTCACATCACACGAGAATGTGTTTTATCATGAACACTATATGTTGTCAAAATAGTATTATAATATACTATGTTAATAATCTTTATTTTTTCCAATGCTACATGTTTGTATTGATTTCTGTCTATCGTTTTGTTATGTGTGTGTTTGTTTGTTTATTTAGTAACAATCCTATTGTTTAGATTTTAGAATAATAACATTACTATTCTTATTCTATTTTTATTCTGAACTCTATATAATATGGATAGTTTCACTAAAATAAAACATAACACTTCAATGATTGTATTTTAAAAACTTCAAATAAAGTAATGTATAGACATATTTCGGTTTCTTTAAAATAGTATAAGATATTTCATGTAGATTTCTTTGTAAAACGCAAATGCAATTTGTGTCTTCCTTTATTAATATTCATAAGAATTTAAAGCATCTCCGATGGTATAAAAAATATTGTACCTTGACCAAAAGCAGTTCAAAACTTAATGCTGTGATACGCTAGCTCCTTAATTTTACAAACCTGTGCGTGGCTGCGTATTTATACATCCAGCACGCCAACCAAACGGACGCCCACATTTACTGTCCGTATGTATTCGATCTATGAGTTTGAATGTCTCCCAGGCATCTTTCGACCCCTCTTTTATAGATTTTTACTGCATGTCGGAGAAAAACAAAAGGAACCATATGTATATTCCCTGTCACTCTAGAAGCCAATTTGAAGTGTTTTAATGATGTTGACATAACTATAGAGTTGTTGCTATTTGAAAATATATCTTTTCCCATTGAGTTAATATAAATAATGTTTGTCTTTTTTATTTTCGTTTATTTCCTCATTTCATATATGTAACTAAGTGCATGTAGTAACTAAAATAATTCTAAAACTTATTGTTGTTATTATTCTCAGGATTTATAAATGTTGTTGATATTTACATGTTCCAAGGTCCTGTAGAACATCGTATATAAATGATTAATTGCCTTCATGTACGTGCATTACATAATTGATACATATAGATACATGATTTCTGTGGCTTTCTGTTTATCAACATTGGTAAATTTTACCATCAAAGTAGAAGGTTCACAAGGGAGAGATCTGACCAGAACTTATAAATGAGTTCAAAATCGCTAAAAATAGTGAAACAGTTTAAATTGATTTAGATATCGCCAAAAGTACAATACAACTGTCAAATTTGAAAATAATGGAAACACAAAGGTACAATATATACATCGGTACCGTAGTCGCATGAAATACCTCGCTGTATAAGATGAGATTTTCGGGATGTATCAATGAGAAATACTTGAAAATCTAGAGGTTTACTATACGGTCCTCAACAATAGACAAGTGTTTATCTATCATATGATGCTGTGAATGCGGACATTTGATGAAAGGTCCATAGTACAACTAGAGTTGATTCAAAAGAACATACAGCAAAAAAAAATATGTCGAAAGAAATAAATATTATCTGAATACTTACTTATAAAGTAAAAAGTTAGGCTATAATCAAGTTTATCATGGTGGGAGTACAGTCATGCTTACTAAATATACGTATCAATTGTTTTTGAATTCTTAATATTTTCCCCGATTAAAATTCATCAAATACCAGGGTTTTGATATCACAAACTATTCAAAACATTTACTATTCGTCCCGTAGGTATCTCCAGCCCAGTAGCGAAGTACTGGCATGAAAACACGGATTTTTTGTGTTATTAAAATTTGCTGTTACAAAATGATAGAAATTATTATAAATTAAGGAATGTATCTCCCTCATGCAATGCTCTGATTCCTTCCACGGATTTGGCTATACTTTTTGGACCTTTTAGATTATAGCTTTTCATCTTTTATATAAGCTTTTGATTTCAAATATTTTGGCCACGAGCATCACTGAAGAGACATGTATTGTCGAAATGCGCATCTGGTGCAAAAAAAATTGGTAACGTTAAATTTTATTACTAAATTTTATCATCGGTATATGGACATCATTCGTAAAAATAGCTCAACATGCAGACTTCTTAAACGTTCAGGTATTTCACATCCAATTTTTTATGGAAAAATTCTTTATAAAGCACAAAAATGTCAGTATTTACCTCAGAAACTAACAAAACCTTTAAATAGACTTATTAAGAAGGGATATAGTTACGATACTGTTGTCAGGTCATTAAAGATTGCATATTTTGGCGTTAATATTCAACTTGATTCACTTATAGGGTCTTTGCATGGGAACTAAACACATTTATTCAAAAACCAGTTGTTGTCATGACACGGGTTATGTTCTTCTCATATACGTTATGATGGTATGATACTAAACCCCTAACGGGAAGGTTTGTGCTTGATATTCATATGATGAAATCATAATCTTTCAATCAGATTAATTAAAGTCTGGAGCTGCCATGTGAGTTAGTTAACTGCTAGTAGTCTGTTGTTATTTATGTATTATTGTCAATTCGTTTATTCTCTTTGGTTACATCGTCTGACATCAGAATCGGACTTCTCTTGAACTGAATTAATGTGCGTATTGTTATTCGTTTAATTTTCTATATTGGCTACAGGTATTAGGGGGAAGGGGGGTGGGGTTGAGATCTCATAAACATGTTTAACGCCGCCGCATTTTTGCGCCTGTCCCAAGTCAGGAGCCTCTGGCCTTTGTTAGTTTTGTATTATTTTAATTTTAGTTTCTTGTGTACAATTTGGAGTTTAGTATGGCGTTCATTATCACCGAACTAGTATATATTTGTTTAGGGGCCAGCTGAAGGACGCCTCCGGGTGCGGGAATTTCTCGCTACATTGAAGACATGTTGGTGACCTTCTGTTGTTGTTTTTTCTATGGTCGGGTTGTTCTCTCTTTGACACATTCCCCATTTCCATTCTCAATTCTATTGATAGCTACATTTGTACATGTAGATAATGACATAGCAATACATAGATAGATCCATTTCTCAACTAACGGATCATTTTTAGGAAAGCCATTACCTTTAAAAACTAAACAGTGTCGTCTTTCTATTTCTGTACAATTCATTTCGACGTAGACAAAAGGAAACACTAAATCTAATAAATGATAAATATCACAACTTTAAGTAGCTATGTATATTCACTGCAGGCACCAGTCGACAGAGTCTCCAAATAGAGTAACACAGAAAGTGGTGAATGCTACGCGTGTGCTTCAAGAAAGGAGGATGATGCACAGAAGCCTACGACATCTGCAACAACGTGTTGTATCACGTGACATAATTTCAAGTATGTTGGTGGAATAATTGATGTATCCATAAAGTTAAAATGAAGTGATTATTTACATAGGCAACAATGGCATAAAAGTAAGAACATGTGGTAGGATTGCAAATGAGACAACTCTCCCCGAAAAACCAAATGACACATACATTTACAACTATGGGTCAGCGTTTGACCTTCAATAATGAACAAGCTTTTTTAGGGTTCTGGGTTTTCACTTTAAAAAATACGATGAAAAAACTATCAAATTCGGAAATTCTTAATCAGATGTGTGTTATTAAAACTGCAATACTCGTGGTGCTGCTGCCCTTTTTGATAGAAAAAAAATGCATTTTTAATGATACTGCATGGTTCCGGAATTTTCGAAATAGTATGTATAAAGAACACTACTTGATTATTTTTTGGCAGTAAATATTTATAATCACTGTTTCTCGCACATTTCTGGCTATTATCACACCAATAGCCATCACTCATTTCTTCACTATATATAATATTTTTTGGAGTTTTATAAGGATATTTTTTTACTCTTACCTTTTATTATATGCTAAAACTGGGTGGCACCAGACATATTTTTTTGTTTGCTTCTTTTTAACCATAATGTATTGTAATAAATATAGAATGATTTAAAGAGGCAATCTTAAGAGTAAAAAATTCTAGGAATATAAAGTCTGGAGATTAGTTACAGTGCAGAATACTTTTTAGTATAGGTTTTGTGGTCAAATTTATTTTGATGAATTATAAACTGTTATATGTTTCTATACATACATAGGAAATTAAGTTATATTCCGTATTAACATAAAATAAATACATTTGTGGAATATTTTAATATTAGACTTTGAAAAATTTCAATAATATTGAAAAAGCAGAGAGAAGTATAAACAAAAGAATCGATAGGTACGGAAAAGTTACAAAGTACTTTATTTTATTTTTTACTTTCATTTCAGATATTAATCAAAGAATTTTTCAGAATAATCCCATGAAAAACAACAACAAAATACTACTAGACGAACGAATAAGAAGACGGCGTTGCTTTGCTGATAAAGATTTGGATACAGCTTCGGTTGGAGTAATAACAAAATTCAGTGAACCAATGGATACAAAAAGAAATGATTCAAGTTTGAATTTCATTAAAGTATTACCATCAAAGATCAGTATCCTTCGTCGTATGTTTCCTTGGAGCAATTCAAACATTTTAGAATTGGTATTACAGAGTTGTCATGGAGACTTGGATACTGCAATATATCAGTTAAAACTTACAACTTTAAGACAACAAGATTACACAGACAGTCAACGTAGTAGCAAAAATATCGACGCATACATTTTACCCTTTGATAACAATCTATTTACGGGAAAAGATGGAGTCCAGGAGCAGTCTGACGGTTCTATTTACGACTTAAGATGTGGAGTTTTTACACGATTTACCAACATGTCTGTTAAAAAAGAAGAATGTTTTGACAATTCAAATTTAAATCACAGACTAGACTTGGATTACTTAAAAACTGAAAAGCTTAAATCGACATCTAGTGATTTGAAATTTTCTATTGCTTCAATAATTGGCGAAAATTAAAACAGTTACTTACAAAAGTGTCAAAGGGTTTTACTACGTGTTCACATTTGAATACTCGATTATTGACTACGTGTTCACATTTGACTACTCGATTATTGACGCACTGTTCAAATTTGAATACTAAATTATTGACTCCGTGTTCACATTTGAATAATCGACTATTGACTATGTGTTCACATTTGAATACTCGATTATTGACTACGTGTTCACATTTTGAATAATCGATTTTTGACTACTTGTTCACATTTGATTACTAAATTATTGACTATGTGTTCACATTTGAATAATCGACTATTGACTACGTGTTCACATTTGAATACTCGATTATTGACTACGTGTTCACATTTGAAACCTCGATTATTGACTAATTGTTCACATTTGAATACTCGATTATTGACTACGTGTTCACATTTGAATACTCGATTATTGACTACGTGTTCACATTTGAATACTCGACTATTGACTACGTGTTCACATTTGAATAGTCGACTATTGACTACGTGTTCACATTTGAATACTCGATTATTGACTACGTGTTCACATGTGAATACTAAATTTTTGACTACGTGTTACCATTTGAATTCTCGATTATTGACTACGTGTTACCATTTAAATTCTCGATTATTGAAAATAGGAAATATACATAAAAAACTATTACAACACGAAACGATAATTTTTTTTTATTTATGACTTAAAATTTACAGGTTTTTCCTGAACTGCCAGTGTTGGGGCACTTGACGGTACATAGTTCACATTGATTTTTGCAACTTGAATAGCATGACAACATCTGGAAAATAAATTTTCCACCACAACCCCTGATACAGCTACTGGAACTATCTATGCAATTGCTGATGCATTGGTTAGTAGCGCATGCTGTGTCTCCAAATAAGCTCAAAACGACCAAACAAAAGATTGTAAAGGCGAGTTTCATAACAAGCTGAAAATACCAAATAAAATTATTCTTAGAGTCATATGAAACTTCAAATTTAAAACAAAAAATGCATATGTTTTTTTTTCATAAATAAATGGTTAGTTTTTATAATAAAACTAATGTACATAATACTTTTTTCTCGGGAAAATTCTATAATTTGTCCTATAATTTGTCCAAATTAAGAAGAAATTTACTTTTCTTTAATTGCTTGCTTTCAGTAAACAATCCGCCGATATGTTTTCCAAATGCAACGAACTCATCGTGACTTTTCTTGTAAAAGTCTTGTGATCCCAATACGCATGGACCTGTCATTGAAGTAAACTAATATCTTATTGTACATGTTATAAACGAGCTCAATATTCATGCCTCTTTGTTGATTGTGTACTTAGATGACAATCCGTAAACTACAGATTCAAAACACGACAATTAATTAACTGCTATATTTTCACATCAAAACAGAGCGAGAGAAAATTGTTTTTGACAAATATACGATATGGATACGATAAAAATAATAACATCATGCACAGAAGATTATGTTTATGATATATTATACATGAATTGTTTCAAGAATTGGATAAACATTATTTTTCATCAGTTACTCGTTTCCGCTATGACTAACATGTATGGTTATAAATACAGAAACATAGATAATAGACTTTAAGGGACCGGTCAAAATTTATTTACACATAGGACCGGTGCAAAGTGTGCAGATACTTTTTTTCCGGAATCGCTTTTGTTGGGACATCACTTTTTTCACAGATAATATCCATAGGACACAAGTTTTTTTTTCAAACGATTACTTTGAAATAATTTTTATTAACATTATAACAAAACTTGAAATAACAGTCGATAACATATAAATGTAAAAGAAGATATACATTTTGTAACTATCTAATGAAATTGGAATAACTATGTACATGACTAACTGAGAGCAGAATAAAAAAGGAAAAAACCAATTTTCCTCTTTTTTCACTCTTAATTCTGACAAGTGCAATTAGAGGCCAAATTCGGACCAGAACGTAATAAATTTATTCTATAACCCATGTATTTGAGAAAAAATCATGAAAAACAAAGACAATTCTGTAATATTAGTATTTATTTGTTACATTTCAAAATAAATTTATACTGAATTCTACACTTAGCTGTCCATTTTTAGTCAACTCTCTGTAAAGGATGCAACATAGAATAAATTTATTCTAAATGCATGGTGCTTACTGTATATGATCATGTATAAAATAAATTTATTATATAGAGCCATAATATCTATTATTAGTTCGAGAAAATCATAGAATAAATTTATTCTTCATTCAATGTCATTTATGATTATGATAATATTTATCTGTATGGTGAGGCTGAGACACAGAATAAATTTATTCTACATTCAATGCGATTTCGGATTATAATAACATTTAAAATAAATTTATTTTGAAGTAAAGTTATCTGTATGGTGAGGCTGTGACACAGAATAAATTTATTCTAGTTTCAATGCGATTTCGGATTATAATGAAATATAAAATAAATTTATTTTGAAGTAAAGTTATCTGTGTGGTGAGGCTGAGACACAGAATAAATTTATTCTACATTCAACACGATTTCGGATTATAATAATATATAAAATAAATTTATTTTGAAGTAAAGTTATCTGTATGGTGAAGCTGTGACACAGAATAAATTTATTCTAGTTTCAATGCGATTTCGGATTATGATAAAATATAAAATAAATTTATTTTGAAGTAAAGTTATCTGTATGGCTGAGACACAGAATTAATTTATTCTACCTTCAATATGAATTTTGTTCTATATAAAAATAATCTTAAAAATATCTCATGATAAAAAATTAAAATAATTTAAAAGAAAATTTCATCGGTCTTATTTATTACAGACAAACTGATACAATAAATTGCTTCGCCAAGCGCAGCTGGATACGACCGCAGAGGTCAAATCCTAAACATTTGGGACAAAAATGGACACAATGTTCGTGCATGATACAGGTCTGAATTTGGATTGTAATAAAATATTTGATGCAATATAGGTTTCTGACACAGAATAACGGTAGCCAAAAAACTTAGAATTGGTTATATCATTTGAATTTATATTTAATTTTTGGCTTTTGTGCAATACACTATGCTGTTGCGAATTGCCCCCCCCCCCCCCCAAAAAAAAATAAATAAATAAATAAATAAATTTACCTCTTTTTTATGCTTTTGTGCAATACACTATGCTGTTGCTATTTGAACCCTCACCCCCAAAAAATATACCCTTGCCCCTCTTTTTTTTTTGGCAAATTTTCTTTTTCAATTTCTGAAATCTGTAATGAGTGAAAATTATCCCCCCCCCCCAAAAAAAAAAAAATCAAAAAAAAATCTGTCCAGTTTATTTTATCACAAATATTCTAGCGGAACAGTTCAGAACGCATGTAAAACAATAGAATTGCTATATGGCCAAAAATCAATTTCCTTATCGTTTCGACTTGTCATGTGATGGCATACAAACAGTTCAAAAATACATCTAAGTCTTTTTTGTTTGCTTATATAATCCTGAAGATTTTGTTCAATGTTTTGTCACTGGTCATCTGTTAGAATAATTTTGGGTTTTTTTTCACACAAGAGACAAGCTTCGTTATAATGCAACTGGTACTAATCGTTAAGTAATCTGGTCTTTTAGTGACATACAGATCTGTAGTTGGAATTTTTCATCTTCAAACTCTTCTTAACTTTTCGAACAATTATCTTTGTAAATGTCAACATTTTATCTTCTAATATTCCCAAATACATGTTTCCATTATTCCGTTCAACCAAAGCTATCTGAAAGATCAAATAAAAATTACAGTGCATAAAAAAATTGGAAAATGTGTCTATGGGCTACAAATGCCCCCGCTCGTAAATATACACGTGTCAACTTCCACATTCAGATACATGTACAGGATTAAAGTAGTTAAGACTGATTTGTGATTTTAACATTCGGTTGAGACAAACTAAAGTTAGTGAACGGAAACGAAAAATTCAGCATTTTTTATGTTTTTAAATGGCCTTAACTCAAGAACGGTAGAATTGATGACACTCAATTTAAACCTTGATCTGTGTTTTATGGTAATATGCATTGTGTATACGATTTATTACATTTGCTTGAGGCAAACTAAAGTTAGAGAACAGAAGCGAAAAATCCAGCAATATTTATGTTTATAAATGGGCATAACTCAAGATGGTAAAAGTTGTGCCACCCATGCAACATCTTACACTAACCTTGTCAAAAACGAGCTGTAACTGTAAAGTAAGCAAATGTTTCAGAGAGATGTACAAGGACTAAAGGGGCAGCCGGATCTGATCGCCGTATAAATAAGATATGCAAATGATTGTACAACTGCACATCACATATCAGGCCCTCGCTCTAAAATTCATAATATATTCCTTTTCATAGAGTAACCGATACATTGCACGCATTCTTAAAATAATGACTTTTAATTCACTAATAACAATTCCGGGCGAACTACAATTGTCAAAATATGAATTATATTAGCACTTTCAAAACCTTTTGCGATGAGATAAGAAAGAACACTTTTTATAAAACAACAATTATGATTCTTAATTTCAGCATTCTAAGATATTTCTTGCAAGCCAGTTAAAAGTTTAATCTTTTAAATTACCTCTGTAGATTTTTCTCAAAATGTATCCTTCACTAATGTTCTCTGTGGTTGTAGTAACTTCTGTCATTTTGTCTGCCTTCTAAACTTTTGTGTTTCTTTATAAATTCCTTTTGATAGAAGTGTCTGGTGACCTATAAAGAACAGCGTATTATATTTTGACTGAAATGGTCATATTATCCATGAAGATGGAGACTTTTTGTCAATTATTCTGTGTGCCAAACAGATTGCATAAAAGTGTGAGTACAGTTCTTTAGGTACTTATGAAAATGTTCAAAACTAGTTTTTTACATAAAATTAATTGTCTATTGGTCGTTTATTTGTTTTTCGCAATGGTGTTTTATTGTTTCATAGACTTATGAGTATAAATATCCTTTGGATTCAGTGTCGGAGCCAGTTAGGGTTCCGTGCTTTGAACGCCCCCTTTTTTTTACGATAAATGGTTTTAAATTGGAACAAATGTTTAGAACCCTCTTTTAAAAATGGCTGGTCCCGCCCCTGGGTATCTTTCACTTTTTGCTCAAATAATAGGTACATGTTCCATCTTTCTATGCAACAATTTCATAGCTAGTGTGTCCTAACAGCTGTTCTAAGACTACTGCTAGAAAAAGGATTTTTGATCAAGCACAAAAAGCAATGTTTGCTCTCTACAGGAAGATAAAACATATATCATTGCCTATTGATATTCAGTTACAACTCTTCGATGCTGTAATCGCACCTATAGTATTATATTCATCAAAAGTTTGGGGGTTTGAAAATAAACAGAATATTGAGAAAATGCATTTGCAATTCTGTAAAAATATTCTTGGTGTTCGGAATAGTACACCAAATTTTATGGTTTACGGGGAATTAGGTCGGGTCCCGTTAAACATCTCTATAAAACTTAGGATGGCATCATTTTGGTGCAGAACTATTAAAACAGAGAGCAAACTGTCAAATATCCTTCTAAGACTTATGATTAAACTACATGAAACTAATCCTACCAAATTTAAATGGATTCAATATGTAAAATCTATATTTGATGATACAGATCTTAGTTTTATAAGGAACGATCAATTAGTGGTAAATATTGATTGGTTAAAAAGTATGGTTAAACAGCGATTAACAGATCAGTACTATCAGCATTGGTTCTCGCAGATACATAATGCATCTAGGGGTGAATTCTATTCTTTATTCAAACTCGAGTTTGGGTTGGAACCGTATCTATTGCGATTATTACCCAAGGACAGATATTACATATCTAAACTTCGATGCTCGAATTTGAAGTTACCTATTGAGACGGGTAGATGGGCGGGGATCGCGAGGGAAAATAGAATATGTACATTATGTAATGAGGGAATAGGGGATGAGTTTCATATATTGTTTACCTATAAAAATGCTGATGTTTCTGCTCTTAGATCAAAGTTTATACCAAATTACTATGTAATGAATCCAAGCAAGAACAAATTCACTGGCTTGTTGTCTATATGTAACGTACAAGTTCAAAGGAAATTATCAATTTTCGTGAAGAAAATCATAAAATACGTAATCTAATTATACCAATTGTCTTTTAAAATAAACTATGTATTTGTGTTTCGTTTGTCCTGTCTTGCTATGTATTATCTTAATATGTTTGAATATATTGAATGTCCTCTTGTACACAAGTATGTGTCTGAGGTTATGAATAAAATCTTGAAGACTTAGCGTAAAGAAAGTGAACATTTAATTTTTTAAATGTTTAAAGATTACTTCAACTTTCACCCGTAGTAAATAATAATGAGATTACCAATTAGAAACATTATTACTATCATAATGATTAAAAGATAATAAATAATATTTATCTAATAAATTTACGTTCAAACTTATGAATTAAAAAGAGAAAACATGTACCCAACCTTTTATATATTTTCTTCACTTCAAGCATGGAATCATTATATTTAAATATTCAATTCCTTGCTTTAAGGCATAGTCTTCAGAGTCGGATATGGAAGTAATATTATTACTTCCATGGTCGGATCCAGGGATGTTTAAAAACGGGGGGGGGGGGGGGGGGGGGGGGTAATTAACAATAAAACTGAGTCTCATCTAGCCCTAAGCATCATGTCAGGCATTGTCATTACTAATGTCTCTTCTAATCTGAGTAAATTAATTACTAAAAACTATTAAATGTCTTCTTTTCTGAGAAACAATTTCGACATTTAAACGAAATCTTTTACATATGATAATGTTGATTCTCCACAAAGTAATATAAATAGAACCATACAAATAGTAAGCAAATACATGTTTTCAGATACCATCTTCAATATAAAAAAAATCACACCATGAAAAAATTAACTTGTTATGTGTTCCTCTTCTACATTTGTTCTACTAGCTTCAAAATATATCCAAAATCAAGAATGTGGAACATACTCTATCTGGCATAATCATTTGGTAATTGATGCAATTAGTGTCTCGAGCTCTTGTATGCCCGTCTTGAACATAAAAAAACTAAATATAAAATAAACAACTCTCCTAATGCTCAGGTTGGTTGTCATATTATGCAACATAGTAATATAGAAACCAATGGGAAAAACATAGAACTTCTTTTGTCATACAAAACACTGTCAAACATCCAAACATACTATCCACACTGATCTGTGTCCACACTTGTAGTATATAAATTTATCTTAGTGATATAACAAATTGTCAGAGTAGTATAGTCAAATTTAGTTATAGAATGAACATTTAATTTAATTTGCTTCATGATATACCTCTTTCCGTAATGATATGATTATCGTTATCATAGGCAGTTGTGGCGTTCCATAAATGTTATATTCCAAATTGTTCTTATTTATTATGGAATGATCGATATTCTAATGTATATTTACCAACTTTTTTTCAACTGATCGGGCGGAGCTTATGTTTTAATTCGCATAAGGACAGTCTATTTGAAGATGTGTGTGATAAGGATGATTGTCGTTATAATTATTATTGAATTCTAATCACCTATCAGTGTCACCAAACGCATATACAAAAGAACTGAGTGTATGATATGAGACGAATAACTGGACACTTCATTGATGATCTTATCCCAAAACTCATGTCTATAGATGGACTGGTCTTAAATAAGCGAACTTCTTAAACTCCGCCCAGTCATGTGAAATAAATCTAGTAATAGTAATATCGTAGAAAATATGCAAATTGATATTCGCAGATATTCGCAGATGCAGATGCAGATCGATCGAGGATTTGAAAAGGGGCATACGCAGAGACTTGTAAAACGTCTAGTATGCATTGAGCATATATTTCGGGGATCTATGAGGGGATCCCAGTATCCTTGACCCCACCCCTAATCCCACCTCTAGTATACTGAGCAAAACTAACCTCCAATTTCTTGAACTGTGATTCATAAACGAAACTGGAAAACTATCCGTCTGTGTTCAACTTGTCTTCCCTTCTTTTAAATTCCACTTGTCTGTTATCTTCATTGCACGTACATAGAGAGAAATACCAAGTGATCATATCATACAAAATTACAGATCAGTGTCCTACGTCTTGTCATTAATTATCTTGACTGTGTTTCCATTTGAAGTCTTCTCGGCATGTGGTAACACTAGGGGCCTACACTCAACGTACGCGTGCATTACTTAAAATGATAAGGCTGTTAAGCCGCGTTTGTTATAATTAGCAATAATTATTTTAACAACTTCAGATAGATATGCGGCACTTGTTTGCTAACATGAATTAAACAAATCGAAGATTGTAAATTATTTGAATCTGTGTCATTTCATAGAGGTTATTAATGTGTGGTCATTTTATATCATTCTAATTAAATAATATGTTAATCGAAAATGGACAACTACAAAAGTATAATGGTCTGGATGGATGGTCCATCGATTTTGTATTCTTTTAATTTTTAAAACATTTTTTCTATTCTTTATAATTTTGCTCATTATTCTCTATTTGATCATCCTTTTATTTTCTATTCTTTATAATTTTTTTGTATAAGCTATATTTTTTGTCCTTTATTCTGAGTTTCCCAGGCCCGTGATTCGATATTCTGTCAACTCAAACAAGACCCTCAAGTATTATTACCGATAAATAGGCGTTTGAGAATGTGTACCATTTTGTCTTATCCTTTCTTTTATTGGTCTTTAAAGATTTATAAAAAGCTTACCGCACTTCATCCCGGTCTACCCTTATTACAGGTATTCCCCATGGTATGTATTGTTTTAAAATAGCTTCTCGTTCCGTGCATGCATGCATGAACTATTTGACACTGCACGTTAAGCAACCAACAATCTGTCAATCAATCGATTTGATAGAAAAGATGTATCATATCTTATATCAAAACAATGTATAAACACCACCCGTTCATCTTTTTCTACAAAATGATAAATGTGCAGATCACACTGCTGACATTACTAGACCACATATATGACACTTCGTCTATACCTGAGGCTGTGGATGGGGGTTTACAGAATAGAGAATAATGAACAAAAAAATAGAAAGAATAGTAAGAGAAAAATGGTTTAAATTTGACCCCATCCTGACCCTCGTACTTGTGAGAACGTATATATAGGTTGAGGCCTTGTCCTCCATGTATTCAAAGTAAAGCATTATTTTGATTATGAAACATTGTGATTAGAAACGGTTGCTTTTTTCCAATCGATCTTCAAACCCTATACCTTGAGTCTGGGTGCTAAAACCGAAATATCGATTTATTAGTGTTCAACGTAACTTTCAGCACAATATTGTTCATTTCGTGGTTATCAAACTGTAATGGTGGAGAAAGCCGGAATGCCAAGAGAGAATCTAAGATTTTTGTCGTGAAAACTGATAATTATATTCAATCAATATACTAAACCCCTAACGGGAAGAATTTCACGTGAGGCACCCGTCGTATTGGTCATTTTATTACAAACTCGGTAATAATTCGGCGAGTCACATTCCTGAAAAGGGAACGGAATTGTAGTTACGACATAAAGAATCATTACTAAATAAATGATACTAAACCACTAACGGGAAGGATTGTGCCTGATATTCATATGATGAAGACATAATCTTTCAATCAGTTTAATTGAAGTCTGGAGCTTGCATGTCAGTTAACTGCTAGTAGTCTGTTGTTATTTATATATTATTGTCATTTTGTTTATTTTCTTTGTTTACATCTTCTGACATCAGACTTGGACTTCTGTTGAACCGAATTTTAATGTGCCTGTTGTTATGCGTTTACTTTTTCTACATTGGCTAGAGGTATAGGGGGAGGGTTGAGATCTCATAAACATGTTTAACCCCGCCGCATTTTTGCGCCTGTCCCAAGTCAGGAGCCTCTGGCCTTTGCTAGTGGCCTTTGCTAGTCTTGTATTATTTTTAATTTTAGTTTCTTGTGTACAAATTGGAGTTTAGTATGGCATTCATTATCACTGAACTAGTATATATATTTGTTTGGGGGCAAGCTGAAGGACGCCTCCGGGTGCGGGAGTTTTTCGTTGCATTGAAGACTTGTTAGTGACCTTCTGCTGTTGTTTGTGTTATGGTCGGGTTGTTGTCTTTTTGACACATTCCCCATTTCTATTCTCAACTTTATTTTTTAAGATTGCATTTTGAACTCAACTGCCATGTGCGAGGTTTGAACCATCACAACCTCAGGCCCCTAAAAACAAAAAAAGATCAAGAAACAAAAATTCGCGTGCATGTGTTTTTAAGGTAATATTATATATAATTAATTAATTAAAAATTCTGATAGGTCATTTTTCCCCATGAAAGCCCATCCACCCAATATGAACAGAAACTCTACATATGATAGGTCTTAATTCTTTGATCTGATAGGTAGTTTTTTATGATGTTTTTTTCTGATACGTATAAACAAAAATTTCCCCATCCATCCCCACCTGTCAGAAATTAACTGGAATGGCCCATTGTACATGCTTCATATCCAGTGGCGGTAACTTCACTAATATACCTCGATTTTTAGTGAGTCGAAGGAGGAAATGGCATCAGTGTGGACAAAGATACTAAAGATACCAGGGGGGGGGGGGGGCTTAATTATACAACGAAACCCTCGACTAAATGAGCTTTCATCGTTTTCAGATAAAAAAAAATTAAGGAGACGATTTTTAAGTTTGCTGAACGTGATGTGGCTAAAATTACGTGCATATTCAGGACTTGAACAAAATAACAATAAATCCAGTAGATAGGTTCGTAATGAAATCTCTTCATTGACTTTGTCTTGTGTAAAAAAGCTTTCTTGAAATCCCCGCGGGTTTAATCAACTTTGAAGTAAGTGCTTCGTTCTTTCATAGTTTATATATTTTTTTAGTTAATTCGCCATTTATTATCTTAAAATTTACATATGAAACAATAACCCGGATAAATCATTCCAGAACCATGATAGTGCTGGTATTTTATAAGAGGATAACAAAATTAGAGAACTATATTTATTTAGATTGATAACCATGATGGAGCAAAGTTTTAACCACTTTTTTATGTCCCTTTTTACCATAAGATACTCCGGTCATTATTTATATAAAGAATGATGAGGATGACGATAAAAACGATGTATGATGTCCAGTGGTAGCTTTTACACCCAGAATGACAACATGCTATATGTTATTTACACGTTTTGTACTAGACAAACTGCGTCAGATTTTTTGACGCGTTTTTTCAGAAGATACAAATAACTTTGTAAGAAGACATGCCACTCTGCCAAGACACATTATTCTAACTTCAATCGTACCAGTCTTCAAATGCTTTCATTACGTATAAACGAATGTTTTCTTAACCTTCATTATTTGTTTGGTAGGAGCAATGTAACATATAATATCATGGAAAAGCCATTCTTTTTTTACGGAAAGCAGGAACAATAAGCTAATATAAAAAAGAAGATGCGGTATGATTGCCAATGAGACAACTATCCACAAAAGACCAAAATGACACATTTAACAACTATAGGTCACCGTACGGCCTTCAACAATGAGCAAAGACCACACCGCACAGTCAGCTATAATAGGCCCCGATAAGACAATGTAAAACAATTCAAACGAGAAAACTAACGGCCTTATTTATGTAAAAAATGAATGAAAAACAAATATGTAACACATAAACAAAGTTAACGACAACCACTGAATTATAGGCTCCTGACTTGGGACAGGCACATACATAAATAATGTGGCGGGGTTAAACATGTTTCTCTCACAAGCAAAAAACCCCTAACTGTAAGTCTACAGTGCAGTATTTCGGACGTCAACACAAAAAAAAAAAACAGCATGCAAATATATATATGGGGGATAAGTATACCATTATTTACACATCAGACTGTACTAATTATATTATAACTTTGGATACACCAAACTAGGTACTTCATATCTGAGTAACAGGCAATATACGCCCTCAATTTTATAGAATTAATTCATGACAGTTACTATATTTGTATCATTTGTATTCATCTGTCAAATGTGTGTGTTCTACAAGGATCAGCAGTCCTTACCCTTTCATTTGATATCTATATAACTTACAAAAAATTATTCTGCATATAATAAAGTTTGATTTAAATACGTAAGAACTACTTTGTTTTACATACGTACTTCTTTCCTTTTTAAACGTGCCCAAAATGGTGGTGTAACATCTTACGAAGTCTATTCAAATTTTTTTTGCAAACTATTTCGCTCTGGCTGTTGCTAGTGGTCGTCTTATATTTGCAGTGTGGTGAGATCCTTTTTGTTGCATGTTGAAGGTTTAAGGTGACTTTGAGCAATTAAAGCGCGTTCCTTTGCTTATTTTTTGTATGTGTTTTATAATGTGCTTATATTCATTTTGTGTCACGGATCGATACCCAATATTCTTTTGTTTTTCTATGGAATAAATGTTCCTATACAAAAAAAAATAAAAAAAATTGGTATATTCAAAACTTCGATTTTTTTTATTAACGTAAATGATTTTTAATCTTAAGAACTAAACGAAAAAGATAATTGTAATATAAAATCTTACGATTCTTTCTTCAAACACGATTTGTTATCATATGCTAATTACCCATAACATATTTTAATGGCCACATACTGTGGCCATCGTGATCATATAAACCTAATAAATTATAAACATCCGAATGTAAAATTTCGCACGATAGATAATGACAAACAAACGACGGAATTACATAATAAATTCACAGCGTGTGTATTTGACTCTATCTTAATATATTTGTCAGTACATGGATAACCCGAATAATCCAGTCTTTATATTACGATCACTTCGATCACTCCATGAACCATTTCCTCGAGAAAAGTAGTGGAAAAGGGGCGCTGAATTATTCGAGTTAGTACATGGAGGAAAGGTCTGTTTCCAATGTTATTCAAAGATTAGGAGCGACGATTCAATGTCCGTTTGTGTCTTGTATTTGTCATGGTTGAAACGGCACCAGGAACATATCAGGATAGACAACAGAAGTCTGTAAGTATCTATTTTATGTATTTATATATTAAAATAGATATTATAAGCCTTTCATGCCTTCTGTTGACAAATTTTCATAACTATGCACTGTTTTAGTAGACCACAGATGTCCTTTTTGAACTAAAAGAACCTCCCTGAAAAACACACCTCAGTCGAATCTTTCTTCTCAAATGAATGCCTGAATGGTCATCAAATTAATACTTGTTATGGGCAGGCATTTTCGAATAATTTTAAAAAAAATGTATTAATTCTGACTGCAAGGAATTTTAAATGGTAAATAATATACATTGTATCTCGAGGGAAATGTACACACTTTAACAACAGTAAATTTTTCATAAATATTATATAAAATAGTAAAAGTGTAGCATATATATCATGTGTATTAACGATTAAACTCTGGAAGAAATATAGTCCAGCATGAATACAAATTAAAGGGTCCTTTTAGGAAAAAATAATACTCAGAAAGGTATCTCTTTCTTCAGAGGTTTATATGAAAGGTTGATGTCTGTTGTGCAGTGATTTGGGTTTTTTTTCGCCTGTATGCGAGACATGGCATGGTAGGTATTGCAACCAAGCAACGGCGGCGACGATGGTGTACACTATTTGTTTGAACCATTATATTTTATAAGTTAGACAATCTAAATGCTTCGAATTCATACCTTATGTTACGAAATGTCCGTCTGTCATATGTCATTGTCCCGGCAACCTCATTTTCATGGTTCAGTATCTGCTTGATACATTTTGTTTTGTTAAATGAAAAACTCACTTATTATGAGTAACATGATAACTTTGTTTGGTATATGCGTTCCTAGCAACATTTACATGTTCGTCAGCTAGGTACATGTAGGGTTAACCTGACCTCTACCTTATTCCATGGATCAGTTATCAAAAATAAAGTAACTTTACTTAAGCAAGACCGTATCTAGATACTATAACTAGTAAGTCATCTATATTTGGTGTATGGATTATTGAAATGATTGTAAGGTGTACATATTCACCCCACAGGTTCCGTCTGACCTTGGCCTCAATTTCATGGTTCATTGGCCAATGTATAGTGTTTGTGGTTTGGTCTATTTCTCAGATACTTTAAGCAGTAGGACCACTATATAGGGTGTATCATGTATGGAATCATTGTCAGCTGGAAATGTCCGTCTGACAGGTCTCAATTGACTTCGACTTCATTTTTATGGTTCATTGGACAATTTTTAGTTGTGTCATACATTGTAGTTGTGCATTGATAAAGTTAAGTATACCTGATAATTGTACTAAAGACTTTCAATTTTATTTCAATGATAAGTAAGACAAAGGCGAGACATTTGCACTCATATTTTGGTAATAAAATGTGTAAAGTGTTGAGTAAAGTACATGTACCTAAATTTCAATATATTTTTGTATCAGAGTGCTGAACGCGCATCTTTAACGTTTTGAGAGGAAAATGAATATTTTGTTGAAGGGGGGATGTGTTGGGTACATTACTCACATTTTTACCTGAGGAAGCTGTTGTTCCTTTTGGAACATGTCTTACTTGTTTTCTGGTATTTTAAACATGTTAAATGGGATAGGTAAAAGTATTGTTAACACCAGTCCTGTGTTTTGTTTAAGACTTAATGAAACCTGATTTTAATTGTTATTTGTGTATTCAGTTCGCTTTTTCCTAGGCATGAACCACTCATCTGTTTTAAGACTCTATGATTGATTGATTGGTTGATCATGACTGGCTGAATGGCCAATGGCAAATATTACATGCATATTCAGGAAGTTGGGAATGATACATGCCAATCCTGATAAAAATAAAGAAATATGCCTGAAGAAAAACAATAACAGAGTAAGTGTTCCTGCATTTTAAACTTCAAATATTTCTTGTAGAGTGAGAAAACTGTTATGAAACACCAGCAAAAAAGACTAGATTGTTATTCAGTCCTGACTTATTCAGTGTCTCTGAAGATGAAGATTAGGTATGTAATAATGAGGTTTTAATTTGATAAATTGTTGACTTTTAAATTGTAAAAGTTTAATGAGTTACTGTAAGTTAATCCATTTATTGTATAAATTAAAATTCAATAAATACTGTTCAAGTGCATAGCATAGCCATCTTTATCTTGCTGTATCCAGAGGCAATAGATATAAGAAGATGTGGTATAGGTGCCAATGAGACAACTCTCCATCCAAGTCACAATTTATAAGAGTAAATCATTATAGGTCAAAGTACGGACTTCAACACAGAGGAAGACTATTATTAATTACAATAAAGAGAGTGAATAATATTATATAAGCAAAATGGACATCATAAGTAAGATTAAAAGAAAGACAGACAATTTCTTTATCAAAGATTATAAATTTTGGTATGGTTACTAAAAATATTTGAAATTGTTTTGAATTTGTCGTTATTTCTTTCAGATCAGGCCTATCCAGAAGCAAGAAAAAAGACAATTTTTAGCACGTGCATCTACAGAGAGAGACATGTTTTAAAAAACAGATATATTTTCAATTTAAGAAAAACCTGTTGAACTTTTACTATTTCTTAACCACGCTGAAGTACGTCCATTATTCATAGTTCATTATTCATTATTCAATAGTGAATAATGAAATAGTTCACTATTCATTTTTCAATATTAAATAATGAATAATGAACTATGAATAATGGACGTACTTCAGCGCGGTTATTTCTTATCTGTTTATTTTACATTTATATATTGATATTTTTTTTTTAAATTGCTGCACAGTATTTCTATTCAGTCCCACATAACAAAATCAGCTGAAGAAATGGATGTTTTCATAATTCAAGGGAGTGTCCTTTTGCATTGTTGATAGCAGATATATGCATTGTCTTAAGTTGGGTTTATAAACAGTCACATCGCAACTTCAAATAAAATACATTTTTATGAATCTTACATGTAAATAGACATGAAAGATAGAAAATTATATAGGAACACATTTTTTTCTGACCTAAATGTATTTTCAAGGTAAAATTATGTGAACATATCAAATATTATCAAAAACACCGCTGGTTTAAAATAAAATTATTCTATGTAGCCTAAACAAATCATACAGATCAGTGTATTTTTTCCTAAACAAATTTTATATATTTTTATAACCAGAATAAATTTATTCTGTGTCTCAACCTTAACATAATTACTGTACTATCAAAATAAATTTATTTTATATATCATAATACTTTTAATCCACATTGAATGTAGAATAAGTTTATTCTGTGTCTCCACCTTAATATAATAACTGTACTTTCAGAATAAATTTATTTTATATATTATAATACAAGACAAAAATCACATTGAACATAGAATAATTTTATTCTGTGTCTCAACCTCACCATACAGATTACTTTACTTTCAAAATAAATTTATTTTATATATTATTATAATCATAAATCACATTAAATGTAGAATAAATTTATTCTATGATTTTCTCGAACTAAATATAGATATTAAGGCTCTACATAATAAATTTATTTTATAAATGATCATATACATAAGCACCATGCATTTAGAATAAATTTATTCTATGTTGCATCCTTTACAGAGAGTTGACTAAAAATGGACAGCAAAGTGTAGAATTCAGTATAAATTTATTTTGAAATGTAACAAATAAATACTAATATAACAGAATTTTCTTTGTTTTTCATTATTTTTCCTCAAATACATGGGTTATAGAATAAATTTATTACGTTCTGGTCCAAATTTCGCCTCTAATTGCACTTGTCAGAAATTAGAGTGAAAAAAGAGGAAAATTGGTTTTTTCCTTTTTTATTCTGCTCTCAGTTACTGTAAACAGTAATGTTTTAATAAATTAAATTAAAAAAATAATGTCAATAAAGTTATGCATTTTTAACTACATGTAATGACTAGAATAAGAAAAATCATAAAATCAAGTTAAATTCTCATGTAAATAATAAAAGAATAAAGAAAATTGATAAAAGAAAAAACAAAATATATAACAAAAAATAATAACATGCACGATAAAAATAAAAATTCTTTAGAAAATAAAAATCATAAAAATATAACATAATACATGATACAACAATGTATATAGAAACATAAATTCTAAACCTCCCTACCAAATCTTTCAACCAATTGTAACCAGAAACAGATATGTATTTATTTTCTAAATTTATTTTAAATGTTTTATAAATTATATAGACTTTTTTGTAATACAGTACAAGAGATTTTCTTACTTATATGTAATATTGTAAAAATAGTGCATAACACAAATTAAGAATATGAAGCCACATTTGGCAAAACTTTAGCTGAGTTATTTAAAGCAGAAAAAAAGCAGGGTACAAAATTAAGGAACACATGTACATTTAGTTTACATATATTTGTTTTTGTATTTAATCATCTTATTAAAATGTAAAGTACATTTGTATATTTAATAATTTTAAATGTGATGGATTGGATTTGCTTTAGGACAACCAATGGTGTATGACTAGACAAAATGTATAAACATACATGTACAGTATATTGCATGAAAACAGTTAAATTTATAACTAAAAATTACATGTAGTAAACATAAACAAAAAATAGGAACAGAAATCAAACTATTACAAATTGAAGTCTCACAAAATAATGTAATCATTGATATACAGTTTGTTGCTTTTGATCATATTATAAAGACAACATATGTTGATTGTCTCTTTTGACATGATTAAGTATACTTTTATTTACAATACATTGGAAAAGTAGGATAGGACACCAACTTTTTTTATTACTAAGTTGGCATAGGACATCATTTTTTTTCTCAGTTTGAAAACCATAGGGTTGTAACTTTTATTAAATGTTTTTATTTTTGCACCGGTCCTATGTGACGATAAATTTTACCGGTCCCTAAAGAGGAAAACAGGTATGCAACATATAAATTATATCTCTTTATGTAAAGGAAAAAAGGAAAGTGCAAATCTAATGCACAAAAAAAAAGACATCTGAAATATATAGAAAACTAAAAACTGAAAATTAAAAAAAAATATTGCAAGCGTAATTTAATTAGGACAACAATAAACGCATAGTTCTATCTTGCTCCTTATTTCGACAAAAAGATTATTACTCGTTCTGTGAAATTTCAAGTTATTCACATATAAATTAAAAGGAAAATTGATGCCTTTATTCGAGTAGTATTTTCAAACTTCTGTCCGAAAGCAAAAATTTGATTAGCAGTATCTTAGAAAATCAAATCTTTTGTCATAAATTGTAAAGTTAATATAACACATCTCTTGTTTACTTTTAGGTTATAAATTGTCTTGTACTCTAAAGTTTTCTTTGTGAGCCAAAGTAATTACAAATGATTCAATTTTATAGTACACTCCGCAACTCAAAGTCAATTTTTCGTACGCCTGGTCTGAAAGGCCAAGTGAGCTTTTCTCATCACTTGGCGTCCGTCGTCCGTGAACTTTTACAAAAATCTTCCCTAAAACTAAAGACAAATTTAACCAAACTTGGCCACAATCGATAAAGGGGTATCTAGCTTTAGAAAAAATGTGTCCGACAACAACGCCTGCCAAAAAAATCCAACAGAGAAAAAAAAACAAACAAAAAACCCATAAGATTTAGATCTATCTGCCGTGGAATTTTCCGACGAATCAGCCAACCTGTAGTTGGGTTGCTGTCCTTGAATAAGTAAGTTTAGATAGATTTTGCTGTTTTTGGTTATTATCTTGAATATTATTATAGATAGTGATTGTAAGCAAAAATAATGTTCAGCAAAGGAAGATCTACAAATAAGTCATCATGACCAAAATTGTTAATTGACCCCGTAAGGAGTTATTGCCATTTATAATGAATTGTATTACAATTTTTCGTAAATTTATGTAATCTTTTACCAAAATCGTCTCTTCTGAAACTACATATACGAGTTCAACCAAACTTGGCCACAGTCATCAATGGGGAACTTATAAAAAAATCTTTCCGATGATCCTGTCTGCCAACCAACATGGCTTAAACTAGAACATAGGGATAAAATGCAGTTTTGGCCTATATTTAGCTTACAAGCATTTAAAGCAAATACACGGCTGGTAATCTACACACGCAGAACATTTGGTTCTGCAATGAAAACCGTGAGAGGATTTTCCGGTTGTGCTTGAGTGGAGTAATTGTCACCGCTTCAAAAGGTATGTACATTTCTAAATCGCAATTTTCTAATTCAACTGATCAAAATATTTAAAATCGGAGAATGCTATGGTGTGGTGAATACGTTAACGAAGAGATACATGTATCATTTACTGTTGTACATGGTGTTAAACTCCTACAAAATCAGTTGTCCCACGAGAAATTGCCTAAAAAAGTGACATTTGAATTTTGAAATGGTTCTATTAACAGACCCACACGTTTAAATTTACCCTTTTTTCGGTCAATGGGTATGAATGTCGTTTTGGGCGGCGTGTACGCTGTCCGGTGTCAATAGACGTCTTAATAAATCTAAAAACCTCATTTTTTCATTATTTCATGCGTGAGGGGATCGGTTCTGATTGAGAACATCGTGAATGCGTGAGGGGACGTAAAATCATATCTTTATGTCCAAGCTATGAGTCGTTGAAAGTTGGCTAAATTTGGTTAAATTGTTCTTTAAAAACTACATTCGTGTGTATAAAAATTGTGTGATAGAATTTTGAAATATCAATAAATTACCAAACGTTTGTTACATGAAGCCATGAACAAACAATCTAACCAAATAAGTTCCAAATATGTCTCCGCGGATTTAAGCACATAATCGGCCTAGTTTGGATACTTATTTGCAATTTATTGGTTAGACTGTTTATTCATATACAGAAAACGTGGTGATATTTTTGTATAAATCAAACTGTTCCATATCAATAAAATTTTAGTTGGTTTCTATATGAATGGGATTTTGAATAAATAAGCATATTCACTTGCGATAAAAGTATTTTCACCGCGCAAAACGTCGTGTGCTTTTAACGTGCATAATTTTGATAAAAAAATGTTTGATGTACAATTTGTTTTGGTAAATAATTGCCATTACATACATTTCTCTCTGAGTATGGAATAAAAGAACTACTGTCTTTTGTTTCGGTAAATCATGTGGTTTAATTGACTTTTGTAAAACTGATATTCACTTCGGCCGTTGGCCTCAGTGAAAATCAGTTATTCAAATGTCATATTCGTAAAAAATACATACTGAGATGATAGGGAAAAATTATTTGTAACAAGAAACAAAAACGTTAACACTATTTTTCTTTTTATTCTTCGTAAAACATATTATAAAACCTAGCTTCCCTCAATTTATTTCAAAGTTCTATTTCATAATTTGTTTGTATAAAATTGAGAATGGAAACGGGAAATGTGTCAAAGAGTGACAACAACCCGATCATACGGCAGACAACAGCAACAGGTCTTCAATGTAGCGATAAATTCCCGCACCCGGAGGCGTCCTTCAGCTGGCCCCTAAACAAATATATATATACTAGTTCAGTGATCATAAACGCCATACTAAACCTACAAATTGTACACAAGAAACTAAAAGTTTAAATAATACAAGACTAACAAAGGCCAGAGGCTCCTGGCTTGGGACAGGCGCAAAAATGCGACGGGGTTAAACATGTGTATGAGATCTCAACCCTCCCCCTATACCTCTAGCCAATGCAGAAAAGTAAACGCACAACAATACGCACATTAAATTTCAGTTCAAGATAAGTCCAAGTCTGATGTTATAATATATAGAAGATGCACACACATGTGTTTTTCATGAAGAATTAAACCAAATTTAGGCAACTTTCAACGACTCATAGCTTGAATATACAGATATGATTTCACGTCCCCTCACGCATTCACGATTTCCTCAATCAGAACCGATCCCCTCACGCATGGAATAATGAAAAAATGAGGTTTTAAGATTTATTAAGACGTCCATCAACACCGGACAGCGTACACGTCGCCCAAAACGTCATTCATACCCATTGACCGAAAAAAGGGTAAATTTAAACGTGTAGGTCTGTTAATAGAACCATTTCAAAATTCAAATGTCACTTTTTTAGGCAATTTCTCGTGGGACAACTGATTTTGTAGGAGTTTAACACCATGTACAACAGTAAATGATACATGTATCTCTTCGTTAACGTATTCACCACAGCATAGCATTCTCCGATTTTAAATATTTTGATCAGTTGAATTAGAAAATTGCGATTTAGAAATGTACATACCTTTTGAAGCGGTGACAATTACTCCACTCAAGCACAACCGGAAAATCCTCTCACGGTTTTCATTGCAGAACCAAATGTTCTGCGTGTGTAGATTACCAGCCGTGAAATATGACAAGGGTAAAATTTCTTTATCAAGTTTAGATTTATATGTTCTCAAATTTTCAGACGAATCAGACAACCAGTTGTTGGGTTGCTGTCTCTTAACATGTAAGTTTAAGAAAATTTTGCAGTTTTTGGTTATCTTGATGATTATTATAGATAAAAAAAAAGATAAACTGTAAACAGCAATAATGTTTTTAAAGCGAGATCTTTAAATAAGTTCATTAACCAAATTTTCAATTGACTCCTTTATACGGAGTTTTTGTCAATCTTTATTATAGGGTATTTTGTTAAGAAAATGTGTTTGAAGTCCAGCCTGCCAACCAACATGGCCGCCGTAGCTAAAAGTAAAACAAAGGGGTAAAATGCAAGGTGTGTCTATTTTCTTGAAAACTGCTATGAGTAGAAAAAATATAATTTGGACAAAAATGTTCAGAATGTTGGGACTGTCTCTTTTCAGCAGCACGACATACTTCAAATGTGTGTTTAACCTTGAAAACTTAAAATGATAATTGAGATTAAAGCATTTAAAAATCAAACTTGACCCACACAGATTCCTTTATTATCGCTATTTTTTTGCATTTTTCCTTTGATCTTTTTTTGTGATAATTTTTATATCATGCTACTCGCATGAGATTGAAAATTATCGCTAGAAACTAAGCAGGCACGTGGCGTTGCTAACGAAATTTACATGAAATTGACAACGTCGTCATAGGTAAAATAGCGATAAACAGATCAACATTGATCATCTCAACTCGATTGCCTTTCTCGCTTTCGCCGTCCCGGCTCAAGCGAGAATATCAATCTCTTTGAGATGATCAACGATAATCTATAATTATTGTATTATTTCATGCATCAATTTCAAAATTTCAGGTGCGCGACACAGGCTCCTTAAAGCCTCTGGCTACCTTAAAAATGCCTCCAAATTATACCCATAACATTTTCTATAGCTTACCTCTTGAGAATACAAGTAATATTCACTACAGTATAGAAAATGTAGATAATGTGTACGCCAAAAAAACCGGATCTAAAGTTGTGTAATATCAAACCTTTGCCTCTAGCAATTAAAGACTTTACAATAACAACTGAAGGGCAAAAGGTCAATACCACACCTACACATAAAACGTCACATAAGTCCTACATAAATTACGACTGGATCTTAATGTCACAAATAACAATTATTCCTGATAGTTTTGATTACCAGAAGCTTATATATTGCCTAAGGGCCAAAACATGACAAGACATGTTTAACCCCGCCACATTCTGTAAGTTTGTGCCTGTCCTAAGTCAGGAGGTTGTCGTTTGGTGATATGTTGCACATTTGTTTTTCGTTCAATTTTTGTACATAAATTAGGCCGTTAATTCTCTCATTTGAATTATTTTGCGTTTGTCCTATCGGGGCCATTTATAGCTGAATATGCGGTATGGGCTTTGCTCATTGTTGAAGGCCGTACGGTGACATAAAGTTGTTAATTTTCTGTTTGATTTGGTCTCTTGTGGAGAATTGTCTCATTGGAAATTATACCACATCTTCTTTTTTATAGTTCACTTCAACGCTGTCTCTTAGACAAAAAATACTGACGAAAATAATCTTAGTCTTTTCGATGTGTGGCCTTGAACTTGACAACAGAACATGTTCACTGCAATACTATCTCCTAGATAGTTAACACACTGACTAGTTTTATTCTTGTTATTACAATATTAAAAGTTCAGGACAATAAATCGTGAATTAGTCCTTTCAGTTTGGGCCTTCAAACTAGGTCTTGAACTTCACAAGAGAACGTCAGTCTGTTAAACAGTTAAAAACACTCAGTCTGACGAAAAGTAACCGTGTAAAGGTTATTTCGGTGTGAGGCCTCCAAAATAGGTCTTGAACTTCACAAGAGATAATATAAACTAAAATGCTACCTCTTAAACAGTAAAAACACTGACTTAAAATAATCGTGGTGTTGCCTCCAAAATAGGTATTGAACTTGACATGAGAACATGGAGATTTGTCTCACTGACACTGATACAACATCTTCCTATATCTTTGTACACTACAACGCTATCTTTAAGACATTCTTTCGGTGTGTGACCTCCAAAAGAGGTCTTGAACTTGACAAGTACACTGCAATACTATCTCTTACTTTTTCGTCATGATATCCCTCGATTACTCGTTAATTTCAAGTATTTGTAAACTTATTTGAAAATAGAAACAGGTATTGTTGAATTAATTAGTCTATATGTCGTGTACATGTTATTATTTTGTACAGGTTATTACTTGTATAAATATAATTGTACAAGTAATAACCTGTACAAATTTTGTGGAGAAAAAGATAATAACTTGTACAAATCACTATTTTACCTTGGCCTATTTGTTTCCTTTTTAACATATAATTCATTACTTTGCCTACAGATATAAACTCTCAATATGTGAGAACATTTACTATATAAAATATATGAACAAAACTGGTCATTTAAGTAGTCAAAACTAAAGTGTTAAGATGGAAAACAGCATAGAAAAGACATTTCATGATGAAATAATTAAATTGTGTGATGACAATAAATCTTCTAATAATTCAATATTTACACGTGAAAGATACAGAGAGACTATTGGGAATGTAAAGGAAGCAAAATTAAGTTCCAAAAAAGACTGCTCTTCAAAGATATTTTTTAAGGCAATATGATGTTTTGAGAGTAGCAGGCATTGAAAAACTCATTCGCAAAGGTGACGAGAAGTACAATTGCTTTCTTTAAGTGGTGGTCAAGGTCATGTTCACTGCAGCTGTCGGGGTGGCTGTAAAACAGGCAAATGTAAATGCAAAAAAAAGAACTTATTGTGTAATTCAAGATGCCATGCTTCCTTGTCTTGTGCAAACAAATAGGTTTTTTTGATCCATTAGGCTTGACTTATATTTCCAATGTATCATATTATGTATGCAATTTTTTGTCATGATGTATGTTTGAAAATAAATGAATGGAGGGTACCAATTTATTTTTGCTTTTAACGACCATGTTACTTTGTACCAGAAGTCCGTATTTACGTGGCATCTAGCTGTTTATTTAAATTTGCAAAAGGTGTCACGATAGCTTATATTATTACTTAGCGTCCTTCGTTCATCTGTAAACTTCTCACATTTCAAAAATAATACTGATAAACACTTGAAAATAAGAACAGAAAAACAAACACAATATAAATTTCAAAAATACGAAAGATGGTGAGTTGTACAAGTTATTATCTTTTTCGCCACAAAATTTGTACAGGTTATTACTTGTACAATTATATTTATACAAGTAATAACCTGTATAATGGCATCATACGAGTAATTACTTGTATGAAAATTTTGTACAAGTAATAACCTGTACAAAATAATAAAATGTACACGACATATATATAGATATTCTTTCTTTTAGTTTCGTCTTTAAGTCATGTATATCACATATTTTTTTGCATATAAGTAAGGTATCATCCGCCTGAGCATTGTCGATATATATGCTTGCAATAATGCAAAATGGTTCCAATGTGCCACTTATGGACAGTTCAATTTTACATTAACTCAACATCAAAGCAGGTTTGCAATTTGCATGTCGGATGTCGGCTGATGCATATTGCAAACCGTTTAACTAGTTATTCTTTCTTCAAGAAATCTTATAAACTTTTAAATTATAAGACATTTTATACCTTTTGTAAGGTATTTCATATGATTTATAAGATTATTATATCATATTATGATTTTCTTATTGAGATATCTTTGAATTATATTCAATTTCTAATAAACAAAATGAGATATCTTATGAACTATTATAATATGTCTTTGGAGATATCTTATAAACTTAGTCTATATAAAATATCGTATGAAGTTAATAAGATATCTTTTATATAAACATATTTATAAGATATCTTGTGAATTATAGCAGATAACCTGTGGAGTTTATAAGCTGTCTTATAAAAGCTAAATTATATCAGATATCATAAAAGCTAAATGATATCAGATATCTTATAAAAGCTAGATTATATCAGATATCTAATTAAAGCTAGATTATATCAGATATCTTATAAAAGCTAGATTATATCAGATATCTTATAAAAGCTAGATTATATCAGATATCATAAAAGCTAAAGATATCAGATATCTTATAAATTTAAAGCTAGATTATATCAGATGTCTTATAAAAGCTTGATGATATCAGATATCTCATAAAAGCTAGATTATATCAGATATCTTATAAACGCTTGATTATTTAAGATATCTGATATGTTATATGAGATATCTTATACACTATATGAGATTTTACTAGAAAAAATAGGTTAACAGTCATAGATGCATGCATAGCAGGAGACACCTACCAGGTCGACGGATTGGAGTTCATGTGATTCCCTCACTTGTTGTTAGTTAATGTGTCCATTTTTAATCGATTTACCAGATTGGAACCTGGCAAAATACTGACACCTTAATCTATAAAGACAGTGCAAAAGAATTTTACTACACATTCATATTCAAATAGTTGATTTTTTTTATTAAACTGAAATGCACATAATATAATAAACTGGTATTATTATGTCTTGCATTATGTGAAATACATAATTTGTTTATTCAAAATTGACAAGCTTTTCCTGGACCGTTCGGGCATCTGGAGGCACATAGTAAGCATTGCGTTTTGCAGTTTGAGTGACATGACAACATCTCAAATATGTCTAATCCACCACAATTACAGCTAATGCGAAGTAAGCAATTTGTGATACATTCGTCAGTAGTGCATATTGTGTCTCCAAATATGTCCAATATAACAAAACAGACGATTGTTATAGCGAGTTTCATAATAACCTGAAAAAATCAAAACATTTATAAAGAATATACATGTATGTACACACTTGTAGTCATATTAGCATTATATATACGTACGACTTGAAAGAGGTTATGCAACATATATAATGTATGTCAGAGTTAAACTAATTGATGAATTAATTGTTGGTGTTAACACTCATGTCTATAAATGTGGCAGTCTTCTGTTTATTAGTGGAAGAAGCTGGAGCGCCTGGAGAAAACAACAGCGACCGTTCTCAGACAGGAAATCTGTCAAATTTACTAAAAACGGAAATACGCCCATATAGGTTGCACTTTGTAAATACAGCTGTTTCTCAAAACACGCCTCTTTTGGGGAGTAATTGAATATTCATAGAAAAAAAAAAGAAGTTTCCGTTTGCGCATGCGTGGGAAAGAAGGTCGATCTATTTGGAGCTGACAATTTTTCTAAAATTATTGAGAATCGTGCCTTCATTATTACCATATTTTCATTTGTATCATCAAATTGGATGATTAACTGTAAATGTACACTACATTGTAAAAAAATATTCACTTAAACATTTTTGTAAATTTTTCCAAAAATTCACTCACTGACTCTAGCAACACATAAACATCCGGTTTTTGAACATCCGGTCTAAATTACGAACCAACCTATTACTATCTTCTGACTAACAAGGATATCTATTCCTTCATTACCTGCAACCCTGTGGAGCCCAGGGTACGAAGATCTAACATGTCATATTAACAGGTAATAGGTAACAATAGATATAATATTATTATAATTAACCTATATATAGTTAACATTTAAATCAACTAGATATAAGACCATGGCCTTTGCATGTCCACTAACTCTCTATACTCTAGTGACTGGCCTGATACTCCTGAAGTTATGCAATCAGCCCATACAAACAAATAACCAGGAAACTAGTCCAATAAACACCATTGGCAACTTACATGCAATAAAATCAGTAAACTTCTCAAACTTTAGAGAAATTGTACAACATCTTAAATAAAAAAATGTGAAAGCATCAAACCAATACCTATTCCTCATGTTACTAGCTCTTTCCGGTGACACAGAGCTAAACCCAGGACCTAGAACACCTAAATGGCCCTGTGGTACATGTGAAAAAGCAGTCACTTGGAGCCAAAAAGCTATCTGTTGCGATACATGTAACATCTGGTACCATGCAAACTGCCAAGGCATGCCATCCCTAAACTACAAATGCTTGGATTCATCAAACATATCCTGGCATTGTATACAATGTGGAATGCCTAACTTTTCATCATCAATATTCGACCTATCATCACTCGAAACATCTAATTCATTTGACCCCCTACATGACCAATCAGTGGGAAACTTAAACTTACAACCTACTGCATCCTCAACACCGAAAAAACAGGTGAACAAGCGAACTCAATGTAAAAGAGAAACACCTCTGAAAATTTTAAACATCAATTTTCAGTCACTTAAAAATAAAAGACAAGAACTACAAGAAATTTTAATATCAACTAAACCTGACATCATCATAGGTACTGAAACCTGGCTCCATAAAGACATATTATCATCTGAATTTTTCCCAATGATAGACTATACTGTATATAGGAAAGACCGACCTCTAAGCGATAAAAATCTTAGCCATGGAGGTGTACTCATTGCAGTAACAACAAACTTACTATCTGAAGAAATAAGAGATCTACAAACAGACTCAGAATCTATTTGGGTGCAAATAAACATGACAAATGCCAGGAAGTTAATTGTTGGAAGTTATTATCGACCTCCATCTGATAATGGCACATCCATTGAACAGCTTAAAATCTCATTAGATCGCATAAACCAAAATACAAAATCTACAATCATTCTTGGTGGCGACTTTAATCTTGGGCACATAAACTGGGATATTCCATGCACCATCCCGAGTAAACCAGACATTAAGCTACATGAACAACTCCTAAACATTATAAATGAACATTCACTTGAGCAGATTGTAAAAAAGCCCACTAGGGGAGACAGAACACTTGATCTCATTCTCACCAACATACCAAGCATAGTCAACAAAGTGGAGACTATGCCTCCTATAGGAAATGCAGACCATGATATCGTCTATGCAGAATGTGCACTATCTCTCAAACGCAACAAGAAAATGCCAAGAAAAACTTACCAGTACAGAAAAGCTAACTGGGAAAACATCAAACTAGATGTGAACAAACTCACACAAGAAATCAAAAGTCATTACCATAGTTCATCTACTGATGAACTATGGAATACATTTACAGAAAGACTACTTCAATCAGTCAAGAAAAACATCCCCCAGAAAACAATCACAAACAAGAAAAAACTACCCTGGGTTGATAAAACATTAAAAATCATGATAAACAAAGTTAAAAGACTACATAAAAAGAGCAAAAACAGTCCAGAGCAAATGAAAAAATACAAATACTTAAAAAGAACATTACAAAAAGAAATGCGTAATGCCTACTGGAATTACATTGAAAAAATGATATTTGACCTACCAGTAGATGAACCAGATGACAACATCAGAAAAAAACAACCTAAGAACTTGTTTACATACATAAAAAGTATGAAAAATGACAATACAGGCATTGCTGCACTTAGAAAAGATGGTAAACTTACTGACAATACATCTGACAAAACTAACATCTTAAATAGTCAGTTTCAAAAAGCATTTTCTGAAGAAACAACAAGTGAACCTATTCCGGATAAAGGGAAATCGAACTATCCAAAAATGAACAAGATCACCATCTCCAAGAAGGGTGTCATAAAATTACTGGACAAGATAAATCCTAATAAAGCAACTGGTCCAGATCAAATTTGCGGAACAGTACTTAAAGAACTTAGTAGCGACATTTCAACTGCAATCACCTACATCTTCCAAAAATCGCTTGATACAGGAAAAATCCCAAAAGATTGGAAACATGCAAATGTCTGTCCTGTTTTTAAAAAAGGTGATAAACACAACGCAATAAATTATAGACCCATATCTCTCACATGCATACTTTGTAAGATCATGGAACACATAATAGCCAGTAGTATGATGGACCATCTAGAAAATAACAATATTTTGTACGACCTTCAACACGGATTTCGAGCAAATAGATCATGCGAAACCCAACTAGTATCATTCATCCAAGAACTAGCAAAAAATAACAATAGTAACATCCAAACCGACATAATTGTGATGGACTTTGCCAAAGCCTTTGACAAAGTTCCTCACAAAAGACTTCTCTACAAACTGAAACAATATGGCATTGATGACAACACCCTAAAATGGATAGAAGATTTTCTCACATCTCGGACACAAAGTGATTATTGATGGTGTTCAGTCAGACAAAATAAACGTAACATCTGGTGTTCCCCAAGGAACAGTTTTGGGTCCGATCCTTTTCCTTGTATACATAAATGACTTTAACGAATACATCAAACACAGTACCCTCAGATTATTTGCAGATGATAGCATAATTTATAAAACAATACAAAACAAAGAAGACACACAAAAACTGCAAGAAGATCTCACATCAGCTGCAAAATGGGAGAAGGACTGGCTCATGTCATTCCATCCAGACAAGTGCTCAGTCCTTCAGATAACAACTAAGAAAAATCCATTAAATTTTGACTATACTCTCCATCAACATGTACTTCAAAAAGAAACATCCACAAAATATCTGGGAATTACTATACAAACTGATTTAAAATGGAACAAACATGTAAACAATATCACATCTGCAGCCACACAAAAGCTGAACTTTATTAAAAGGAATCTAAAAGTCAACTCAAAAACAGTCAAAGAAAAAGCATACATTGCACTTGTAAGACCAAAGCTAGAATACAGCAGCTGCGTCTGGGACCCGCACACCAAATCTCAAACACACCAACTTGAGATGGTCCAGCGCAGAGCAGCAAGGTACACCTGCAACAGATACCATAACACCAGCTCAGTCACTGAAATGCTACAAACTCTAAATTGGGCAACACTTGAGAAAAGGCGAATTAGAACCCGCATCATTTTCCTCTACAAAATTATACATCATCTTGTTGCCATATATCCGACAGACCTACTTACACAATCTGATACAAGAACACGTCAACATTCACATATTTACTCCTTCAGGCCCATACAAACCACTAAAGATTCATACAAGTACTCATTCTACCCTAGAACAATCTTGCAATGGAACCTTCTCCCAGTAGCTGCAGTTCAATGTACTACTCTTGAAAGCTTCCGAGAACAGATTCCAATATCTGTTCTCAATAAACATCTAAACATTTAAATAAATTCCACAATGTATATAGTTTTAACCAAAATGTATAGTACAAAAACAGAAGAAAAAGAAGTTATGTTGAAATTTATATTTTTATTTTTGTATTATTCACTGTAAATAAAATTTATATCCCACGCACGCGCGGCATAGTAAAATCAGTGCAAGGCACGTTATCATCAGTATGTTGATGGAGTGCTAAATTATAAAGAAGAGAAAAATAATTTTGTTTACATACTGGTTCCCAGTTATGCTCTCTGTGTTCCATATCGCAGAGACAGAAATTGGGAATGTTACCAGTAAATAAACACGTGCATATTGTTTACATTGAAATCTGTGGTAACCTTTCATTCGAGGTAGGGGTAGTTAAGAAAATTAGTGTAAGTTTAAACTCTGAGAAGTTCAGGGCATATTAACGTTGAAAATATGCCGCACAGCCCTATATTTTGACCTTTGAAAAAATTTGTGGTGCATATGAACTTTCAATTCTAGGATAAAAAAAAATTCAAAACTGCATAGTAAAAGTGGTAGAGTTTTAGCCGTAAAAGGAGTTCCTATGGGAAATTGCATTGTCAATATTTACAGAAATGCAACCTATATACATTTTGAATATTTGTCCTTTGACAAGGATGACAAAGAAAACAGACGACAAAGAAAAAGAGAAAAGCAATCATACTGTGTGTAATTTTATTTTAATAGACAGCTATAGTCTATGAATGAAAGTTTGGCGTAAACATGTGTAGTTTAAAGGTTCGCTAACATTGCATTTGTGCAAAATGCAAATACGATTTGAATTTATCTTTATGTGGATATTGATCCATGAATTACTAATCAGACTGGACGTATTATTTTATATTATCAACCCCTAAATAAATAAAAAATAAGACTAGGGGTGAGTGCGTGTTTATTTGATTCGCACAACCTTAATGAATGCACAACACCAAGTCTTATAATAAATTAAACAGACTACTGAATTCTGCATTTCAGGACATATTTTGAATTCCGGTTCATTTATGCTAGAGGTATTTATGCTAAAGCGACGCAATTTTCCCCCTTGTTTTTTTTCATCGTATAGACAGACCTACAATGTACATTTAGTATCAGACTGGACATTTGTTTGGTTTTGTTGCTCATGTTATTTCACGATTGTAAAACAATAATCATAAACTTTATTAGTTAACAAAACGCTATTCATTTATATAGAAGTCGTTCAATATATTTTAAAATATAAGTAGAATCTTCGTTTTGCTTATTTCAGCTATCGCTTTGGAGTAGTTGTGTAACTGTTAAAGATTAACATTTTTTTCTCAATGCAATGCAATAATAACCTTAATGAAAAATGACACAAAAAGCCTACCTCTTAAGAACATATAATTAATTATGTGAAAGAAACTAAGATTGCTTTATTTTATAGAAAACTTCGCAAATGACCTTCACAAATTCGTTTAAATATGTATAATAATGGCGCAGAAAGGAATTATGCCTTATCGTTGTGATTTTACTAGGAAGTAAACATGATCTTAGGACCAAAAACATGACATGAGAGCATGTGCACTATTACGATATCTCTTACATAGTATATATGGTTGTTTCTCTTCTGAGAAGCACTCCATAACTTAAAGTTGAACAAGTCGTGTGCATGTATTATAGTTTCTATTTAATTACATTACTTCTTTAACTTATCAGTATAAATAATAGAAGAAGTTATAAAAGTGGTATCATTTGCTTCGTAACCGTGATGTGATTTAAATGGTACATGTTGGTTAAAATGAGGCAGCCATGAGTTGTTAAATTTTAATCAAACCCCAGGTCAAGATTTTGTAAATTTTGATTTCAAATGCATTTTGGTATCACAACGCACAATCAGACAACCTTGTCTGTCAAAGGTATCACAAACCTGTGATTGCATTAGCATCGGTTCCTCCAAATCACATATAATTGTACTATGGTGGAATAAGCCTGTAGCTGTAGCGTCAGAGCCCTCGATACAAGATAGTGATTATAGCAATGTCAAGATCGAATGTGAACGACAACAGCATGACGGGACAACAGTTCAAACAGTTGGTTCAAGGAATTCGAGAAGGCTTTTCATTAGATAATATATTCCAAATAAATAAGTACACTTCCATTAAAATGAAACTTATGTTCAGACAGTTAGAAGGCACGATCAAGTAGTTATAAGACTGGGAAAATAAACAAGGAATGAAAGCAGGAATTGCAACGTTTGGACTTACTGAGCAATTTCAAAATATAAACTGTGCCCAACATAATGTCAGTAGATGAGTACAATTACAAGATATTTTTATTACATGGCTCTTCATTATACAAAAAAACAACAAAATAAATAAGGAGAGTACAACCTTAACGCTTGGATAATCTTATCACGAATAGAAATAATAACTTCTAACTCTTGTATGAAATTTTAATAAATAATGCTTTATCCGTGACCAAAAGCGTTATTTATTTTTGTTGAAAAAAGTAAATACTTCTCTATAACCATACATAGTTAAAATGGAATTTTGTTTTTATAAACTATCTCTAATAAATTATCGTTTGAATAAATTGATATTCACTTGACGACTTTTTCATTAGCGTTGATTAAATAAGGTGTATAAAGTTTATAGATACCAAAGTCTAATCATTTTCTATGCTGCTTTTGAGTATACTCAGTAGTAAGCAGATAACCTGTCCATAATCAGTGGTTTAGAATATTGATTTATTGATTAAAAGTCTTTACAAATCAATTGAAAAGTTGTAAAGAAATAACACACTCTGAATAATATACACCTCTTACTTTATCATTTCATGTATTAACTGACAGATTTACAAATGTGTTAGGCTAGACACTAAAAATGTCAATGTTTAACTATATATGATTTTTTTTTAGATATTCAAATTAAATTTTAAAAAAATATTATTACAAACATCACTTTAAGATGCGTACCATCACACTTACATTGAATCAATATTAACAAATCTGTTTAACTTTATGATGTTCAGATTTGTTCATTGTATCGTGCATTTCAACTTTGCTGAACGGAGGAGCCAACTAACTTTGAACAAAGCTACATAATGTTTCTGACAAGATGAACAAGTGAAACTTATTGACATTATGACATTAATCAGGACAGAGAAACTAGGAAGATATCATAGTTTAATTAGGGCTGATAGTTCACAAGCAGTGTAACCAACCTAGTGGTACCCATCAATCCCCCTACCCCCCCCCCCCCCAAAAAAAACACGTTAAAAATACGGATAACTGTTCACTCTTTGTGTACTTTACGAAATACTCTCAAAAGTCACGATAGTGATGTCATGTTCATAAGGCAAACCATAAAGATCATGTGGGAGCAAAAAAAAAGAGGATCTAAATGCAGAACTAACAAGAACAAACATTAAACCCAAATTAATAAGTTGCCACAACCACGCAGGACATTTCAATAAAAATAATATTCTTGCGTAAATGTGGGCAAAAATTGCCTTGTTACAGGTTGGTATACAGACCACTGAAACAGATTTTGAAAAGTTTTTATTCACATGTTTTTAAACATATACATGTACGTGCACAGCATTTAACGTTCCGTTTCGACCTTATTTGTCTGCATATTCTCACATCCATCACAGTCACAGGACAACCCATCAGCATGAATGTTACCTTCGTATCGGAGAATTCCAGGAGACCATATTTCTATGCCCCAGTCAAACTTTTGGGCGGAAGAAATAAAAGTTAGTTTTATAGAAAACAACAGTTCCATAAAAATAAAAAGGTCAAAATACATTTTGTAAATCCAAAAAACCCAACACTTTTGAAATCACCAATGAAGATCATTAAGGAACAGTACTTATCATAAGCACTTGCCATTTTTAGCCTTGTCTCCTACTATTTGTAAAATATAAAACTGTACTTAAACCCAACATCAAACTTCAGTAGCCTATAGTGACTATTAAAAATTGATCAAAGATTTAATTTATTACATAGTGTTTGTTTAGGTAAATAGTCAAAATGTAAGAATTCACTGATAAGTTTATGCTGAGCTCTACAGTTTGATATCGGTACTCACACTTTCAAAGCATTAGAAGGTAAGAATAATACTAGAGATTTTTTTTATCATGAAATAGAAAATTTATACTCTAATATGGTTAGAATCATAGAAGGCTTTTTTTCAATTTTTATATTGTAGTTATTTATCCCTTTTTTTTTATCATACCAGTTTTTTTCAACTTTATATTGAAATTACTTATCCTTTCTGGCTCAAAACTTATTTTAAATTATAAAAAGATACATTTAACAGATTGAAATAAATTTCAAGAAACAAGCATAGTGGATTATCATATTTCCTTTTTCCTTTGGATCTGACAATTCTTATTTTAACAAAATGACAATATTTAGAGACTTCTATACACATAAAGCAATCCTTTACTTCTTGTGGTCTTTAACGAACATCATTCATTTATGTGTAATTATTTATTTGTTTCAAACAGTAAACATCATCCAATGATTAAACCTTTTTCTAAATTCTTCAGGGGCTTGGAATGTCTGGGGCAGTAGCAAATCCAGATTCTCCACCCGGAGATATTGTCTGCGATGTATGTAACAATGTTTTCCAAAAACCACGGATGCTACCATGTCTTCATTCCATGTGTTTTGATTGTCTACAGAGAATACTAGACACGAACAAAACTGCCGATACGATCGAATGTTCCACTTGTGAAGAGACAATCGAGATATCAGCCCATGATGCTAGAGAATTTCCATCCAACGAATATCTTATTACAGTTATTGATGTATATTTTTCCAGACATGGAGGGGATAAACAATGTGCCATTTGTGATTTACGAAGCAAGAAAATACAAGCTAAGTTTAAATGCGTTGACTGCGAAGATTTTCTTTGCGAGGCATGTGGTGGCGCTCATTCATCGACAAGAATGACTATTGAACATAGCGTATTATCGTTAGATGAGTTAGCACGTGGTTCTCATGACGATATAATCCGCGAGAAAAGAATGATGCATTGCCAGCATCACGAGAAGGAAGTTCTTGATCATTACTGTAAAAGCTGTAACAGGCTTGTTTGTCGGGAATGTCGACTCAATGATCACTTTGATCACTCTGCTGTACCAGTTTCGGATGTGGACGAATCTAAGCGTGGGAAAATTTCGGAAATAATTTCAAGGTTGGATATAAAAATTAAAGATCTATTTGATGCTGATGTTGAATCAGAGACTGTTGTTCGCGAACTCGATAAATCAGAACAAACGGCGATCGATGAAGTAGAACATACAACTAAACAGTTACAAGAGAGAATAGAAAAAGAGAAGACGGACCTGATAGATACTGTAAAGAAACACGTGACCACAGAAAAAGAACGGATAAATGGTCAAAAGGATGGTATAAATCAGCGCCATGCTCTTTTAACATATGGCAGCGAGTTTTGTTCTAGAGTTACTGAAAATGGCAAAGAAGCGGAAGTTATATACATGGAACCAGAGCTCTCAGGAAGGCTGCGATATTTGGATAGATTGCCACAGCCAAATACAACTATACGATGTCAATTTCCTGAGGTCAAGTTACGAAATCTATATGGTAATGTTAATAACATAAAGTTCTTTGAATTTACTCCCGGTACAACGAGTACAGTGGCATCAATTCTTCCGCCAAGTGTTGAGGAATCAGATATTCCGAAAGTTCTGTCTTTGAATCTTAAACGACGGATAAATGTCTTTTTATCAGACGATGAAACATCTCCAAAAATAACAGGACTTTGCGTGATCAAAAATGAGATTTATGTTAGCGATTATGCCAATAGGAAAATAAAGATATTTTCATTGAAAGGAGAGCACATTGACACATTGCAAAACATTGCCGCTTTTAGTATTACTGGTTTTGATGATGTTATTGCTGTTAGCGATCACTTTGCTGTAACTATACTTTCCAAAGATGAATCGATAAAGTATAGAGTTGATCTCCAAAGCACAAGTGCATCGTATCCTCTGACCACAATGCATGGTAACACCTTTGTTGTCGCCAACAGCAAGAATCATATCTACATGGTTTATGACAAGCATGGAACTAACGTAGAAAATCATAAAATGGCGCGATCTACTAGAAAATCTTTCAGCCGCGCGGTAACGTATTTGACTACTACGAGTAACGGTGACATTGTTGCTTCAGATTGGGGTACCAATGCCGTTGTTGTCATGGGAACGAATGGTAAAGTCAAATTTGAATATACCGCCAAACCCTTAAGTTATACTAAAGATTGGTCGCCTGGTGGTGTTTGCGTCGACATACACGACAACATATTTTTAGTTGACCAAAGGCAAGGAAATGTTACAGTCTTAAACCCAACCGGCAAAGTGGTACATCGACACAACACGAAGAAAGATGGACTTGAGCGACCAGTGAATATCGCTACAGATCATAATAGTTACATATATGTTTCTGGTAAAGGGGGTCTGATTCATGCGTATCTTACAGAATATATTTAAAAACTAAACCTTATGCATTTAGAACAGTCTATTATACCCTCAATATATTCACTGGTGATAAAACATAACTTTAAGTTGTTGAAAGTTCACATATTCAAATATATTAACAAAGGTGCAGTATACATAGTTTATTTAATTCTTTTAAATGCATTAGGTAATATTTGTTGAAGAAGTATATGTTTATTTACGTTTTATAAGAAGAACTGACATTAAGGAGGTGCTTATGTATGCATGAGTTTTAAATCAATTTTACTGCTCACCTTGAAGTAGATAGAAATCTTGTATAACTAAATCTTAGCTGAATTGAAATAATTTTAACTTGAAACCTGTAATAAACATAGTTTCAAAAAAGATGCAATTTGATTTGAGAGTTATCTTAATTCAAAATTGAATTCAAACTAAGACGACCAATTAATGTTTCGCTCAACAAAACATGTAAATTCGCTTGTTAGACAATTGTATTTTCTATTTGAGTAAAAGTTGTGCGAATGGGTAATCATGGAATTGTCTTGTAGCCACAAGAAGTCTTAGTACTCTTTACCAGGGACCAAATGACATAAAAGTAACAACTATAGGTCATCGTACGACCTTCAACAATGAGTAAAACCCATGCCACATAGTCAGTTGTAAAAATTCCCGAAATGACAAAAACGTATTTAAACAATTCATGGGGTCTACAGTCTGTATAGCCACTTATAGTTGTTAAATTCTACGTTATTAAGTCTCTGGTGGAGTTGTTTGATTAGTAATCATACCATATCTTATTCTTATAGTTCTAAAATATTAGGTCGGGAATACGTTATAGAAACTAAATACGAAAAATGAAAATCTCTTTGACGTATACTCCATTAGTTATGTGATCTATATAAAAATACTCAAATGCATGTATATGTCAAAGAGACGACAGCTTAACGACACAGAGACATATAGAGACCAACAATAAAAACAAAACCTAAACATTATAATACAAGACCAATACAGGGTGTGGACCTGATTTACTGTATGCAATTGTTTGTGGTAACACGTATACTGGAGCATGACGGATCATTCCAGAACATAAAAATAGGGGAAACAAAATAAAAGAATCACCCCCGATGAGGTTAATTTCTGACTCGAGACAGTCTCTTTATGTTTGCAATTTCCTTGCGACTTCCCCATTTCCATTCTCAATTTTATTTTAAAAACAAATTAAAGATAAATTCATATTATTATTTTTTTCTGTGATTGAAATCTTTGTTTTCACGTTATAAGATTGAATCCAAAATGCATGGTTTCTTTTATTGTCTCGCCATTCACCGATATTTTCCTAATATATTTGTTAAAAACAATTGTAGACTTACTAATCCTTTTTATCTTAAAAAAAGCATTTGTTCGGATGATTTTAAAAACTATTGTCACAAATTTCTGAAAATTTCTAGTCAGTCATTTTTGAAAAATATTTACTTTCAAATTAGTTCTACCGCAGACGTCTGATGAAGTCACCTGCCAGTATATCCATGGTACAGTCGTACATTATGTTGTACGTATATCACTTTATGTAATAAGCGATTGAAAAATTTGGTAATTTTGTTATTTTCCGTTTATCAGTAACACAGGACAATTGAATATTACATAATAATACATTAATACAAATAATTGAAAATCTGCTATCACATTTACACAAAATCAACTTCCTTAGAACATACCGAATACACGTACAATATTAGTGTAGCTGATAATGATTAGATAAATAAACAATATTAATAAAAATTGATTGAAGTCCACCCAGTGATGTAGTATAATAGGTACGGAGATTACAAAAATGAAGGTATGTTCAGAGGTGAAATATCGAGTATGTTTGATATATATCATGCTTCGACAACAAAATCATTTGTTATTATGACACTTTTTATATTGTTAATTCACAATTCAAATTAACACGTTTGCCCCTGTATTACATAAATTTATTGCACCATATATGTATCATTTGTGTTGAAAAGTAGACCCTTATAACATAATTTAGAATGCTATTTATAGACATTTGTAAAAAAGAAAATTTGAATTTTGAAATGAAAGGATTAAAAAATATTTCTAAAGAAACAGACCAGTAAAACAATCACAAATAAGAGTGTTTTAAGGTTTCGTTCATAACTGCATTGTCGAACTTAAACTTTTCCATTGTTTTGTTCACACATCGTTTTCGATATAATGGAGTTTCATGCGACTGCAATACAATTGAGTGGTTTAGCTAGTTATAAAACCAGGTGTAATCCACAATTTTCTACATTAGCAAATGCCTGTTCCAAGTCAGGAATATGACAATTGTTATCCATTTGTTTGATGTGTATGAGCTTTAAATTTGCCATTTGATTAGGGACTTTCCGTTTTAAACTTTCCTCGGGGATCAGTATTTGTGTGATTTTACTGTTCCTTCCGAATTCACTTTCCCCATGCATATACAAACGTAAATTGAAGACCCAATGGTAGCCTTAGGCTGTTTTCTGCTCTTTTGGGAGGGTTGTTGTCTCTGACACAGTCCTCATTTTCATTCTCTATTTTATCTTTTTGAAAAAGTTTATCGACTAAGATAGCTGTTATAGACACTTTGAAGAAAATGCAAGGAGTTATAATTTCGGTAGCTTCAGAACATTTTCACTGAAATCAAAATTTGTTTAAAGTTTGTATATAAAAAAAAAAAATATGCGGTATACTTAATGAATAGCTATTATTTATTTTGAATTTATTGAACCATAAAATTAATTTTTGACTCTTCACATTTAATAATTCGCGAATTGATTTTATGGTTCAATAAATTCAAAAGAAATTGTTGCCATTCATTATAAATAAATTTCTATCAAAAATAAGGCTCAAAGAACTTTTTATATTATTTATATTAACGATAACAACGTACACACATGTTGGCGTATGAATACACAACGTCAGAGTGGGCGTGTCGCCATAAAAATTGACAACATTGAAAACAAAAGTAATACTTTTAACCAATCAGAAGACAGTAAATTTATTTATTTCTCTTTGAGAGTGTCGGATACTTGAAATAAAATATGTAAAAAGAGCCTCCAATCAAGCCAAGAGTAGATTACGTCTAGAAACTATAACTAGAAACACATAAACTAAGTGACCCATTTTTCATATTTCGAATTTTAGTTTTATCACCTTTTTAGAGTGTTTTGGTTCTGCTTCTTATTTTGAATAATATTTTTCCACAAACAAAAATATTTGCATAATACATTATGTAGCAAAACATTTTTTATATTAGGCTGTTGCTCATATCTTAATATAATTAACATGATATAAAAAAATGAGGGGTTTACAATGGTTGACTTGGAATATATATAAATTATTCATCCCTGAATTTCTCAAATGCGACTGTAAAATCTATGATAAAGAGATATGCATGGTGTATAAATACGCAGATGCTTCCAGCTCAAATGCAGACGTAAAATCTGATGCTTCGTGTAGGGAAATTTTTCATACTCTCTGCATGTAAATATATTAATTTAGCAGTTCTCTGATGGGTACGAAAGGGACTTTTGGTACGGTGCCATTCTTGTCTCTTTCAAACATACTCTAAAAAAGAAGCAAAAGATACCCAAGAACATTCAAAATCATAAATAAAAAAGAAAGATGTGGTATGATTGCCAATGAGACAAATCTACACAAGAGATCACATGATACAGAAATTAACAACTATACGAAATGCGCGTCTGGCGTATTGAATTAAAATTCTGGTACCTTTGATAACTGTTTGAATATAATGTATGACAGAAAAAATGTCTTGTTGACATTTAACGAATCGAATTCGCTTGATTTATGATCAACTTTACATTGCGAAATCAAAAGGCAAACTATTTGGTCATATTATACCTTTTCCTTTATGAAACAAAAACCTTTTAAGAATATAAAACTCGTATGAATATACAACAGTTAGGTTATACTCTTTTCATATCATTCCTTTAAGCCTCGGTCACACCTTACCGGATAGCTCGAACGGACGCCTAACGGATAACTTTTTTTCAATCCGTTCATGTCCGTTAGACGTCCGTTCTTATCCGTTAGACGTCCGTCCATGTCCGTTGCATGTCCGTTAAGCGTACGTTTTATCCGTCGACGTCCGTTCTGTCCGGTGGAAAATTTTGAGCATGTTCAAAACTTTGAACGGACGTCCAACGGATAAAATGTCCGTTGAACGTCCGTTAGGCGTCCGTTTTGTACGGTACTCGTCCGTTTCGTTTCCGTTTTGTATCCGTTACGTGTCCGTTATACATCCGTTGGAGGTCTGGAAGATAAATTCACCAACGGACTTCTACCGGACGTTTAACGGATAAAACGGACGTTGAACGGATGAGAAACGGACTTCTACCGGACGTATAACGGATAAAACGGATGATGAACGGATCTAAAACGGATAAATGCCAATTATTGTATGTCAGATTTCTTAAGGTTCATGAATTTTTTTATTCATAATCGATCTTAGAGTATAGGCACGCCTTCACAATCAAGCAGTTCTTATTCAGGCCAGACACTGCCCTTTGGCAGAATTTTTGAAGAACAAACCAAAACCAGTTACACAGAAACATTTTGAATATGTATTCGATTTACATGTATTATTAATGTCGCCTTTGATTTTTCCGTATATCTTGTTCATCCATTTTATCCGGTACGCTTCCGTTAGGTGTCCGTTTTATGCGTTACTCGTCCGTTGGATGTACGTTCGACATCCGTTCTGTCCGGTACGTGTCCGTTTCTCGTACGTTGCATGTCCGGTGTGTGTCCGTTATGCATCCGTTGAACGTCCGTTTTATTCGGTCAGTACATCAACGGACTCCCAACGGATAACAATTTTGTCAACGGACAACTTATATTTCATCCGTTAGGCGTCCGTTCGTGCTACCCGGTAAGGTGTGACCGAGGCTTTATGTTTTTCTTTAATGGGAGCATTTCGGTTTTATGTACATTGTAGCATGTGTAAAATTTATTACATGATGTTTCTTTCAGACGTCGGTACCAGCATTGCTTATGATCATAGTTTATTTTGGTGTAAACATTAAGGGGCAATGCATACCAAATCCAAACGTCACCCCAGGACCAAATGGTAAGAATATACTTAGCTCATCAAGTTTCAAGAATAGAACATGAATGTGTAGAAAAAATGCTATTTTTGGCATTGTCAATTCCTTTTCTTTTCTAATTAGTTATCAAAAGTACATGTAATAAGAGATGATTAACATTGTCTGTCACACCATGTGTTTAACGTTTCCGATAATTTTGCTCATTGTGCGAGGCGCAAAACTTCTGAGCTTTCCAGTAGGAAATTTCTTTGATAGTCAATATGCATAGTGTAATATCATAGCACGAAAAGCAACGGTGGAAACCAAATGCTACATTAAAGACTCACTGCTCTGTTATTAGCAAGTTTTTATAATTCTCACATGACTCTTCGTAACGGATGTGACTTCAACAGATTCAACATGATCTGCATCCTGTCCTTTTAATGAAAATATACAATGTCTTTAGAGCAGACTTAAAAGTGTGTGTAAGCGAGTGGAGGTATGAATTAGAATAATTCCTTTTTATGTCCAGTACTGTTTTTGCCAAAAAGTAAGGAGGACATAAAAATAGTTTTAACTTAACATTACTCAATATTCCAAGATGACACATTTTAATTCCAACAAGGAGTTGTATGTATAAAAGTCATTTTCCGGGTTTTTTATACCATGGTTTCAACAATTTATCTTCGACGTACGAGCTTTTGCATACCGCCATAATTTTTCGATTCTTTTGGTTTAAGAACCCAAATCATTTCTACTTCAAAACATATGGATTGGAATTCTCAACATCTTTGATTTCAGATCCAGCATTTCCAACATTACCCGACGCGTTTTCCACACGATTAGAAGCAAACTTGAAGGACTTAGGTGAAACCATAACTGCAGAGATATACTATGATTATGGTAGAAATTTTGCAACTGTTAAACAGACATCAAACGGAGGACAGACTACGACATTGCTCGATTATAACAATAATCAGATGTTGACAGTAGATACAGGTGAGTAAATATTGATTTGATTGTACTACAATAAGCTATGTTCGACAAACTCAAATTGGTAACCTTTTTGTGGAGAATTCATAAAGTGTAGATATTCAAGTAAAAGTATAAAGCTGAGCTTAGCTTCAAAATAAACACAAAAAAAACCACAAAAAAAAAAACAAAAAAAAACGTGACAACCCAGAATTAAGAACTAGTATTACTTTTCGGATATTTACAAAATGTGACTCTGGTGATTAAACAAGAAATTTTAAATGAAGATAACGGTAAGTTGACTGTGCCATTTAAACCTCAAATTCCTAACATAGCATGTATATTCAGGACAAGAAATAGAAAACAATCAATCTAAAATGGATATTTTTAAGGGCCAGCTCCTCCGGTGCGGGAGTTTCTCGCTTCGTTGAAGACCCATTGTTGGACTTCGGCTGTTGTCTGCTCTCTGGTCGGGTTGTTGTCTCTTTGTCATATCCCCCCATTTCCATTCTCAATTTTCATCTTGAATGTGGGTCGACTTGGATAAAATTGGACTTTCAACTTGAAAAAAAAAGGTATTAGCATAAGAACTTGAAGTGGGCACGATACTCTTTTAACAGAATGAACCGTGTTTAAAGTCCCCATTCGATATGGAAACGGCTACTTATTATAAAGGCAGATTTTTCGGTTTATTGTTTTTTCTGGCGGACTGGTAAAGTTCATATACACTATGCTTTTTGATAACCGTGTCATCCTTGAAGTTCAGGAAATGCATTACTTATAAAAAGAAGATTTGGTATGATTGCCAATGAGACAACTATCCACAAAAGACCAAAATGACACAGAAATTAACAACTATAGGTCACCGTACGGCCTTCAACAATGAGCAAAGCCCATACCGCATAGTCAGCTATAAAAGGCCCCGATAAGACAATGTAAAACAAAACTTGTTGGCATTATCAATCATTTATGCCAAAATAACTTACACTTTATTGAGCACTAAAAGACTAGTTATAAAAAAATTTCTCAATCTTTTACAGTTCAGCATTGTAAAGTCCAGAAGTTAAGCACAAATCTGCAAACGGTTATATTTGGTACTCCAGCAAAAAGCGGCCTTGTTCCTCATATCCTTACAACGAATGGTGTGTTGCACTTTATGAAACAGAGTGGACAGGTATTTAAAATTCTAATTATGGTTATTTGAAAGAGTTTGGCTAATTGCATTTTGATGAAATAAAAGATATTGTCGAACAACAATAACTTATTACATGAATATATGGAAAAAAATCTTACACAATACAACTAAATATGATATTAAAACAAAATATCTTTAAATTGCTTACGTGATACAAATCCATCCAAAGGATTCGCGAATTCATAAACTGAGTATATTTCAAATTTACGGACAACAAATGAAGGTCGGTGTAATTTATCAACAATTTTCATTTCAGGTTTACAAACAGCAGCAGTTTGTCCGAGGTATCAATACTGATCATTGGTCAACTTGCTTGGTGTGGAAAGAATTAAACTCAACATTTACACTAGATTATTTTTTTGCTGGTAAGACCGTGTTTTAAAATGTAGGCAACATTACAATGCCCAAGGAAACAGTATGTAAGAACACGTTTATGCCATATATGAAAATAAGGAGATGTGGTATGATTGATAAAGAGAGAACTATCCACCAAAGTCAAAAATACATGTAGTAGACAATTATTGGAAACCTTACAGCCTTCAACAATAAGAAAAAAAAGATACGGTTTAGTCGACTATAAAAAGAGCCCGACATGAAAAATATGAAACCATTAAATTGAGAAAAATAACGGCCAAACACAATAACATAAACAAAGTACGAAAAAACAAATATGACAGACGTGAACCAACGACAACCACTGAACTACGGACGTCTGACTTGAGATGGCATACTGTACAACATGGTATGGTATGATGGTATCATTGGTATGGTATGTGTTATGGTATGATGGTATGGTACGAATACCATTATACTATGGTATGCATGAATGGTACCATGGTATGGTATGATGGTATCATGGTACAATTACTATTCCATAGTACGAATTCCTATACCATGGTACAAATTATTATACCATGGTATAACTTGATGGTATGAAGCATGGTATGATTTTTTGAAGTAGGAAATTTTGAAAAATTAATTTAGGTAATATGAAATATGATTTTTTTTAATTTGTAGACATTATGTATCTGTTTTATGTATGAAAATAGTATTTTACAAAATAGATGTAGACAAACCAGATAGACTATCACTTACATGTATAAAGCTGTGAACAGAAAACAAAAGAAAAACTCAATTTTAACCTACGTTATCCTATAGGTTCGATTCTGACCCAATTGTAGTAAAAACACAAATAATAAAATTTACCTGCACGGAACACTTGCTTTTTAAAATAATCTTTAGATCTGGGCCCAGTTTCACGAAGCTGTCTTAGGACTAAGACATGTCTTAGGATGGTCTTACGACATATCTTAGTCCTAAGTGGGTTTCACAAAGCGGTCCTAAATTAGGACATCTCTTAAAGTTGGTCATAAAGTTAGGACAACGCGAAAGGTGTCTTATGATGGTCTTGGGATAGTTATACGTTTATTTATATAAATTACACTCATTTTTTATATTAATTTTGTAAAAAATATCTTATTATTATCTATTCTCCTGTTCCTGCTTAAAACATATATACATTGACGGATTATCAGGATGTGTCAACAATGAAAGTTCTATGTATTGATATAAAAATTGCACGATTTTATCTCTTAACCTTTTATAACCAATAAAGTCGAAATTGAATTCAACTCACTTGTACCAAAACAATGTCATAATTTTATATTCTTTTTTTCTTAATTTTGCATTGAAAATTTCATATTTATATTGATGTATTGTTTAAGTTATAGTTACCAAATTAAAAAGTGTTGGGTATGTGTAGATACACCATAGGAGGGGCTAAATTTCACGAGAAATTATTTTGCAAATTATGTCATTATATAATCAATAGGTTTAGAATAATTTATGGTAAGACATACTACATTTACATGATTTTTTTCCGTAGATCATATTTATATTTGAAAATTTAAAGAACTTGCGACAGGTTTAGGATGTCTTAGCTAAGATGATCCTAAGACAGCTTCGAGACGAGGTCTGAGATATGTCCTAGGATAGTCATAAGAGGATCACAAGACATGTCCTAAGATATGTCTTATGACATGTCTTAGGATAGCTTCGTGAAACCGGCCCCAGGTACATAACAGGTTACTTTCAAATTTAGTTAACATTTTATCTTTCTGAATGTTCATGTACTATTTTTCTATGTTGAACATTTAGCATACATCAATCAATACATTAATTATACATTCATTTTTAATTTTAAGCTCCTAATTGGAAAACACCAATCGCTTTCCAGCAAATACCCATTAGAGCGATCGCCACTGGACAACAAATCTTAGCAAATGGAACCAGGCACCAGTTTCAACATTACTATGACTATATTGACTTCAGATTAGATATTAGCGACTATTCTGTCTTTGAGGTAAATTGATTTGTTTTCAATTTAAGAAACGTCTGTTTATGTAATCTACCGAAGGAGAAATAACCCAGATTATTTATTTCGTTGCTAAATACATTGTAGAAGTCCTCGATTTTATCATCAGCTCAGTAGTATTAAAAGTATTTCGGTACAGAATAGATTTATGACAAACCTTTCTAAAAAAAGAATACATGCAAGAGGTTTTGGGAAACAGAAATGTTGTCAGTCCGTCGGCAGTTAAAGATTTTTAATTATTAATTACATCAATACACCAATTATAACAGGTAACAAAATGGTATGGCATAAAGTCTAAATAACGAATTAATAAATATGTATTATAGTTATAATCTATTCTATTACAGACTCCGAAAGGTGTATATTGTCCCGGGCGAAATAATACACGACCCGTACCAAAGCCAAGTTCTTCCTTTCACTACAAGGCAGAGGTTATTTACCCACAGTCCCTGGCAATCACCTCAATAGATGTGAGTTTATTTTGTCATATGTAACTGTTAGACTGTTTATTCTAATGGGAACCATTCAAACATTTATTTCGATATAAATAAGATTTAAATGATACATTTTAATCATTACATTATGAATGAAATTCAAAACAGTGTGGCTGTGGCCATTGATTGACACATTAAATTCACCCATTGACTGGGACAATTTCGGTGAACGTTTGTATGTAACGACCACTGCTCACTATGTACTTTTTAAAGACACTTAAACTATGGGGTCACCAAAGGTTCTCAACACCTTAATAAAGTAATTCGAAAAATTAATCAGAAATAACACGATGTTTTGATTTATATCAATTATATAAATCAAAACATAAAGGTTATTCCTGATTAATTTTTCGAATTATTTTATAATTAAAGGCGTTAAGAAACCTTTGGTGACCCCACAGTTTAAATGTCTATCGTAGGTACGTCGTGAACAGTGGTCGTTACAGACAAACGTTCATGTAAATTGTACCAGTCAATGGATGAATTTAATGTGTCAATCTATGGCCACAGCCACACTGTTTTGAATTTCATTCTAAATTTAAGCAGCAGTTTTGATTGTTTTTTTTTTGTATTGAGGAACACATTTTACTGATAGTACTAGTTGTTATGTTATCTTACTCCATTTGGTAAGACATCGTACCTATAGCTAACACAAGTACAGGTCCTTATTATAAACACGGATTTTTTCCAAGTTATAAACGTTAATGGCGATAAAGTTATTTAAATTGTACTAGTAACAGGAATTATTGTTTCAATATTAAATATCTTAAATTGGTCCATGTAGAACACAAACTAGCGATTGTGGACATTGACAAAATATTTTCTAAAAAGCGCACCAGGGCATTCCGAACGAATCCGTCATTAACCAATCTATTGTTTCTTGCGGGAAAGTTTGTAACATAAAACGTACGGTTTTAGTCACCACTGTCTACATTTCTCTGTTTTCTATAGAAAATCAATACTGTGGCAGTCATTTCCCATTCGCCCCAGTAGTTGTTAGTTAACGTTTTTTTATTACCTTCCATGAAAACCCAAGGTTTAATTACTTTTCAAATTATAACAATTACGTCTGTGATATATTTAGTTAGATGGTAGGATCCCCTAATTTAAAAAAAAGTGTTGCACACATTGACAATGGTCTCAGAGGAAGATGAAACAAATAGCAAGTAGTTACGTCTGTACTATTTACATATTTTTTATATAGATATGGTACGATAGTGAGCTGAACCTTATGAGAATGGATTACAGACCAACGACATCTTCGAGAACAACGTACAATACAGATTCATTTAGTGAAGTCCATGACTTCACAACAGGTATTATATCTCGGCCGCTTTGGTAACTTTATTTCCTACGTTATTAGAGAGTTTTATGATGTGCTCGTTACTACGTATTTAACAAAAGAATTTTTAAAAGCAATTTTATTCCACAAAATAATCATATATTTGTTTCTACTTAGAATAAAACCTTTTTTGTGTGCTAAATTAAACACCGGGATCGTGTGATTTGTGGAACAACCAACGGTGATACCATTGCAAATGAATTTAAGATTATTTTTTGATGGTTCTGTTATTGTATTTTAATGATACATGTAGCTTACTATTGATACTTCCTTTATACTCATTAAAAATAAAAGAGTTTTAAATGTATTTATAAGTTGCTCATATGTTCCTTAGCTGATTGTTTTTTCCTCTTTTTTTTCTTTTATTTTTATATATATTTCTCAATCAATACCATTATACTTGTACAGATTTCTAATATTTGTGTTCAACCACAACTAACAAGACAAGAGGAAATGCGTATTCATAGTTGAAAAAAACAATGTTTACTGAGTACAATAGAAATAGATAGATGGCCAAATAAAAAAAATTAAACCCTATGAAAAAACGAAAGGAAGCATTTATCTTCAGAGTACATTTTAATGCCAGAAACATGAAATTTTGTCAAGCCTTCGCTTCTTTTAAAATAAATTGATTAAACGTTGTCATCAAGAGTACGTGCATTCATAGATGTTGCATTGTCGTTTGTTATTTGTTCCACTTCCATGCTTCTGTTATTTCGTTCTTTTCATCATAAGCTGATGTGTTTTTCTCGGGTTTAGTTTGTTACCCGGATTTGTTCTTTTCTCAATCGATTTATGACTTTTGAACAGCGGTATACTACTCTTGGCTTTATTCATACGGATATAAAATATCTATCTGGAAGAATGTCTCTGTCATTTAAGAAAAACCGGATCGCATATGAAAGTCTATGAAATATAATTATTAATTATGAAATATTAACAAATGGACAAAATGTTTAAATTTTGTTGGATTACGATTTTACCATGATGAAATACGACAATAGCTGCATCTACATTACCAGTTTTTGAAATATTATAATTCTAAAAGTTGTACTCACCTTTTTCAGGAATAAAATATTTAACTGACAAGACCAGAGGAAATTGTACGATATCACAGATTACAAGCGCTTCTGAAGATGGTCAAAAGGGGCCATTTGGCGAACAACTAAAGAATGCAAGCCAGTTTTTATTTTTAGATGCTAATTATCAATTTACTGGAAAGGTAAGTTTAGAAAAAACAACTTGTTTGTTAGAGGTACTCAATAGTTTTACCGCATAATCGGTATCTTTTTATGAATTATTTTTTTCTAATTATGAAACATTGAAAATAAACAAAAATCGTCATCACAAGTGATCATTCTAAGTATATTGACAGTTATTATTTACCACCAATATGTTATGAGTTCTATCATAAAGTATCCAAAGTTCATTAACTAAGAAATATCAAAATTAAGTTAGTTTTAGCTCTTTTGATATTAAATAAACTACGACTATTTTAGCCGTACTATTATCTTCCCTCTCGAGTCATTAATATTTTTCCTTTTCTGAATTTGTAATTGGAGTCCACTTCCTAAATCTGTTGACTAAGTTTAAATGGTGTAATCTGTTTTACGTTTTTTTTTTTAACATGTCACGTCCATTAATTTTTGTTTTGTTTTAGAGAACGTCTAGGGGTGTTCCCTGTGATGTTTTTACAGGTAAAAGATTGTTTCCATATAATGGCGTCTGGTATAATAGTACACTGAACTATTACTTTTTAACAGTGAGTAACTTTCATGATTCACTACATAAGAAAAACGTTACTGCTTTTATCAAAACCAAACATTATTACATCTTGTCAAACAAGGACCCAACGATATAGATAAAGGCAACAACAATGTAACGCTGTTCAATAGTCGGATAAAGCAAAATCAAATATGGATAACCAACAACAACTGGGGGAAACACAGGAACAACAAAATCACTGAATTGCAAATAGAATTGAAAATGGAAATGGGGAATGTGTCAAATGGGTCTTCAATGCAGCGAGACCCGGAAGCGTGCTTCCGCTGGTCCCTCAACAAAAACAATATACTAGTTCTGTGATAATGGACGTCATACTAAACTCCGAAATATATAGAAGTAACTAAAATAAAATGCATACTAGACTAACAAAGTTCAGAGGCATCTGACTTAGGACAGGCGCAAAAATGCGGCGGGGTTAAATAATAAACATATGATATTGAAAATCGGCTGCCCATCTATTTTAAGTTGTCCTGATTTGTAAATACTTTTGACCCTTTCCTGTTATATAAGCTCTATAATGTTTGTATAATGTTTTGGGTTTTTAAATGTTATGACCATGAGCTTCATTTGAAAAATGTTTTTTGAAATGCACTTCGAGTGCTGTAAAAGTTTTAATATGTGTATATATTTATTCCTTATATTATTATTTCAAAACGTTTATGATTACATGCCATTTATTTTCAAGTAGGATTTGTGAACAACAACAAGTGTTTGCTTCTATTTAATTATCTCTGTAATTATTAAGCCGAATAAAAACCATGATTGAAAGCAATTAACGCAGACAAATGTCTTTCGTCTAGAATCATGTTATATTATGTATGCCACTGACTGAATTGTTTATATATTTGACATTTTTAATGTGCGTGCGTTTCATTCTTGATATTTGTTAAATATTGGTTTGAATTGTTTCGATGAACTATGCAAAATAACATCAGCTTTTTAGGGGAATCAGAACGAGAACGACCGTCATGTAAACCAGAAATCAGTTTCCATGATCTTAAAAAAAAATCATTCTTAACCTTTGTTATATTAACACACATATCTTTCAAATTGTCGGATTTAACTTTGTTTCGAGTAATTTGACAAACAGAGATTGTGCAAATATATTCTTCTTAAAGGTGTTCATATTTTATGAAGATATAAAGTTATGTATACATCCATAACCTTAGTGTAGAAATTTTACTTTAAACGTATCCCTCTTTATCTGTCTATATTACGATTGTTACGAGATGTTTATAGAAAATGCATGTATCAATAATGCTTCGAATAATCACAATAGTAGAGTGTTATTATTCGTGCTTCAATGTAAGGTTTCATTTAGTCCAGTTAGTCCATTCACTTCGTTTACATAATTAAAAGTAAAACTGATTTACTGGACGAACGAATTTACCGGCCAGTAAAAAACAAGGAGACCTTTTTAAAATACTTTAAAACTGATTATTAATAGGACGGCTATAAAGAATATCCATCAGATGGTTCAACATCACCAACAGATATACCATTTTCATTAGAAATTACGCTAGATGTGGTAAGATATTTCCATTAATGAGCTGAATACAAATACTAGCACTTCATAACGAACAAAAACAACACACATTTTCAATAACAGAACCATATTATATTTTCCTTATTTTTTGATTTTTGCAAGATGTTGTTACGACGATTGAGCATACTTTTGGTAAATCTGACTGCAAATTAAGGCGACAGTAATTTTTCGATGTGCAAATATCCGTTGATGTAGTAGTTTAAAATTCAAATTTAAAGTATTTAATTATAATTAAATTTATAATGGAAGTGTGAATTGAGAAAAAAAGTGCAGAAAACAGTCGTAGGCTATCATTGGATCTTCAAGTATCGAGAAAATCCAACACCAGCGGTTCTCTAAACAATAATGTATACAACTTCAGGGAAATTGACGCCATGCTAAACTCCGAAATATATAAATCAACCAAAATAAAAAAAAAATCACAAAATAAAAAGATTTAGGGTTTTCAGGGATAGTTGTAAAACTGTTGCGGGTTTAAAATGATTGTTATTACAACTAAGGTGTCCAAGTCCAATGTTTATATAGGTAACAGAATAAAACTAAGCAAGGTCATAATGATCAACATGAATAAACAAAGGACTACTTTTCTATATGTATTGCTTCTCTAAGATGCACAGTTAGGTTTTTTTTATCAGTTAACCTTTTATATTAATATACGGAAAGTGCAATTAAAGAAAGTTGATTGTCATTTGCTGTATGCGGACAAACAACAAAATAGCTTGGATTGGAGAGCCGGCAAATGAATAAAACGGTTAATTGGTGTTTTTGAAAGACCACATTTTGTCAAAAAAGGAACACCAATCAACCATTTGAATTCGCATCAACTGTCAGTGAATATTTAATTCTCTTCGATGTTAATATGATTGTGCACAGCAATTACCCAGGAACTAATTTGCAAAAAAAGCATTAGTTCTTTGTGGGTACATTTCTAGAAACATACAATGTAAAATAAGATAAAAATCTTATAACCGATAGACCATGCTTTTACCAAGTTTTTTAACTTTGAAAAGTTCTGCGCTCGATTAAACATATCGGATAAGATGTGTCTAATTTACATAAAGATAAATCTAGGAAATTGTGACATATTTCTAAATTACAATCTAAAAACCCTAAGTAAGATACAACCCGACATACTATTGTTTTACTTTGAGTCGAAGGTAACTTGTAGAGCAACATTTAAATAGCTATTGATTCTGATTGATGTTTTGCTCTTATCAACTTCGTGTAAGGATTTTGTATATTCGAGATTAAAGCAGTAAACCATGAAAGGAGTAACCATACATATAATTCACTCATCGTTGACATCTGTGTAGTTTAGAAGTGGCATAGAAATATTTGAGATTAAAACGTAATATAAGTTTAAAGATATAGAAAGATGTGGTATGAGTGCCAGATATAAAATGAGTATAAATGATATGATAACCAATGAGACAACTATCCATTAGAGACTACGTAAATAAAAGCAATTATACGCCACAGTATGGTATTCAACGATGAGCAAAACCATTACCACATATAAAGCTTATGAATTTTTGGGTTCTGGAGAAAAAATCCAAAGAAATTTATTTATATCCATATTTTACGCTTTTTTCATTCAATATAATATCAATTTGTAAGTTTATTACTCTACCTAGAGGACACGTAATCGGTCTTTTCAATTTTGTTTCCTATTATCAATACACAGTTTATTTTTATAGGCAATGCGACGACTAGGAGTATTTGTAAATGTAGACTGGTTCCATTTCTCGATTACTTGTCTTATTCTAAAATGATTTGTTTTTTCTTTTATTTAGCCGGATATGGACCCTTTGAATATTTTAGTTAATTTTTTGAACTTCGATACAGGGAAGAGGTCAGTTTCAGAATTTGACATTTCTTCTTGCTACAGGAACATGTCAAGCCTTACATTTCAACTGCAATTACCAGGTAAATGTAAATTAACTGTATGTGTCAAATATAATATAACAATTGAGGGTTTGCTTTTATGTACCACACAGTCAGGAGTCGGGTTTGAAAAAACGGATCAACAGTTAAATAGATGAACGGCCAAATGAAAATGTTTTATTTTCTTTATCTTTGTCATCCTTAAAAAGTACTGATATTTTGCATCATATTTGACTCAATGAGTTCATGAAACATTGTTACCCAGTGGTATCCAAATAGTTTATTTCCAGGGTACACAACTAATTAACTATATTTCAATTATCATCGTCCACTGTTGAATTAAACAATCTATTTCAATATTTCGCACACTATTATCAATTATTTATGAAATATATACACAAAACAATGATATGGAATAGACCGATCTGAATGAAGATAAATTTGGATTCTCATTAGACACTAAAAAAGTTGTTTTAAAAAAGGTTTAGAATACAACATACACCCTCCACCTTCATTTTTTGCACGGTTCTTTGACTTGCGGATAGTGTGTTACTTATCAGTGCGCGCATTCAAAAATGTGCCGGTTTAATTTTCCAAGGACTTCGCATGAAGCATTAATTTGAAGAATTATTATACAGCGTTTTGCGTTCACCTGTTCCCTCAAATTAAAATCCAATCAAGTGAAAAATCAGGCAAGACAAAACGTAATTTCCCCTTTTTCACAGGTGTAAACCTCCTGTGTATGATTTCTCCTTGTGAAAATTGCTTGAAAAAGTAAAATGATAAGCAATTCACAGATATGTTAAATTTAGACAAATTCTCTCACACACAACGAGCCTGCAGCCCTATAGACTCATTTTTAGTGTTAATTGTTTAATGTAATGAGCTGAAATCCTAACTCTTTTAAATTGTTTCAAATTTTGTTGACCAAGTGAAATTTATAGCTTGCTTTGTGATAAGTGTTTGCTCATTATTCTGTTCTGTACTGTAGTTGTTTATACCAATGTCGTTTTGATCGGTAGATATATTTCTTTTTTAATAATGAAGTTACTGAAGAAGAAAGTTTCTGATATATTTCATCCACTTGCAAAAATATAATTGACACATATATGAAGTAACTTGTGTCATATGACTTGTTCTAATTCAGGGCCGTTTAGAGAGCAAGATACAGACCTGCTACTGCTACAAGCACAGAGAATACTGCCAGCTATTATGAATATAACCAGTATAAGACTACAGAATGTTAGAGTTAACTATGATTCTTCATCGGTCTATCTTACCTGCACAATTACCAATATTGCTCCTGATTATGGTATGTAAAATAACCTGCATTGTGTTGTTTTCGATGAGGATTAAATGATAGTTTGAATTTAAGGTACACTAGGAGAAATAATTAGGATATCCGAATATGAGTAGCATAAAAGAGAGGTGAAATATACCAGAGAGACACTCAAACTCGTAGGATAATAAAAATAAACTGACAACACCACAGCATAAAAAAAAGAAGAAAACACAAACAATATACAAATATATGGTAGATAACGTAAGACTGAGTGACACGAAACCACCAAAAAAAAAAAAAAAAAACCGGGAGGATATCATGTACTCCAGAAGGGTAATCAGAACCCGGTTCAGGATACTAAACTAACGATGAGCCCAAAACACGCATTACAACACATTTGCCATAGTGATCCTTGAAATGTTATAAATTAACAAAAAAATTGTGTTAATAAGTTTGTTTATGTACAGTGTATCACATATTTCGCTTCCCAACAATGAAGAGTACTTCTTGATGGAGTGCACCCCTTCAAGTGGATCTCATTGGGGTCTAAGCGTGAAGCGGGATTGCCGATTTTTTGTGAGCGTGACACGTGAAAGTCAAACTATTGTGCCGTGAATACGGGAAATGAAGTCTAGCGGGACACGGGTAATTACAAAAAAATGAGAATTGCTTACGTTCATAGTGTATTCTTACGTTCATAGTGTAAGCGGGATACGGGAATCTGACAAAATAGTAAGCGGGATCCGGAATCAGACCCCCTAAATGATACCCCCTTTAACACAGACTGTTTTTGTTAACCCAAGCAGAATTAAATAACGTTTCTCATCACAAAGGGTTTGATTCTTTTCAATAAAAGCTGTAACAAATTACTTGAAACACAATTATTTCGTTCTTTTATCGAGCTTTAACCCTAACACTATTCAACTCAATAGTATAGAATAAATGTAATGTTAGTTCTTTCAGAGGTCATGGAGCCTACGGCGATACAACTGTATTTAATACTTTGAGTACACAATTGGTGCTCGACATGCGATCAAAAGTTGCCTTTGATTTCAATGATATGACCTTATTCTATTAAAGAACAAAATATGTTATTGCTTATCTTCTTATTTTCATCTCGTTTAGTAAAATTTTCTCAAGCTACTACAGTAACCAGGCCATCATCTTACGTGATATCATCAAAGGACGTCAAACAAAGCTACGACTTTACTGATACATGGCAAGATTGTGCAACATACTGTTCACAGAGTTATGGTTTCATCTGTAATAGTTTTGATTTCTGCAAAGAGCCATTCATGTCTGGTTGTAAGCTTTATGCAGACAGACGCTCAGACATACAAACATATTTGAAAACTCATACATCACCTTGTTTCAACTATACAGTTTACCAGAGTAAGAAATCAAATCTAATTAAGCAATATGGGTTTCACTTATTTTCAGCATCAAACCACACATTATTTTTCATATAATTTTTTAAATTTTGGTTTTTGTTCGTTTAAAAGAGAGCAATAACATCTGAACCAAATTGTACATCCATCGGTCCTATGTGGAAAAAACGCTGAAAATACTAAGCTTTGAATATCTTCGATTTTTAACGCATGGTATTTTATGAACATATTTCACTTGCATTTTGACATCTTACATAAATTTTACCATGGAATATTGTCATAGAAAAGAGTAAATAATGTCTTATTCGGTAAAAAAGCAAGTAGTAAACAAAGATCATAATGTATTTTGTTATTAGTATCTTATAACGATAGCATAAACTTCTATAAGTCTTTGGTATCTATATCTAAGAAACAAATATCTTATTTTCTAAATAACTTTTCCAAGAGTTCAAATATAAAAACATTGTCACTGATTGACTGAACAACAAACCAATACAAGAATGCATGATGTAAACATTAGTGTAGTTTGGACATTACGATATTTCTGGACATTTGTATTGTAAGATTGTTAACTCCTATTATTACATTGACTAATGAATATCTTTATGGATATAAAACAACAATGAATATCTTTATGGATATAAAACAAAAATGAATATCTTTATGGATATAAAACAAAAATGAATAACCTTCTCCCTTTTTACTTATTCTCAATTAATTTTGATGCGAGTAGGTCTTCGGTTAAGTCTTGATAATTCCCGTTGTTATATTTTTTTTACTAAGATCTGAAATTTATGTCTTCTTGAAGTAAACAAATATACATATTTATTTGGAAGCAGTTATATATGTCAACGTTCTTTGTTTTGTTTTCTGTCAACTTCTGCGAAATAACATTAAGTAGTATTTTCGACGTCAAATGTAGACTTGTAAATTATGCCCACATTATGAAGAGAGTTCTCAATCTAGTAAGTATGAAATTTGCAACATGCAAAAACGAGTTTGGTAAAAACAGTAATGATTGATACAATGACCTGTTAACCATGTGGATAAGTTTCATTTTAAAACCATGGTTATTTACTAAAATGTGTTACTTGATCTACTTGACAAACCACATCGTACTTATGTTTAATTGACCACTAATGTTATTTGTTGTTTATATCTTTCATTTGTGTTACTGTATACATGTAATATACTTTCTGTTCGAAAGTATTCCTATGATTTCTGTATTTGAATAAACTCTAATTAACATACATGTATTTAACCTCTTTATAACTGAAATTAATAAGTCTTATTTCAATAGACAGATTGATATAAATATATTAACGACACCTTTTTTTCATAATATAATATAATTAATGAAATTCTAGGTCACTATGTTTGATAAATCGAAAAAACTTATAAAAAATAAGGGGTTTATATAGGACAAAAATTATAGCCGAAGCCAGGCAAGGAATCAGAGCTTTGCATGAGGTGATAGATTACTGGATTCTAAATAATTTAAATAACGAAAATTTGTAATATCTTGCTGGTAACGAAAAATTAGTTACGTGGCTGGTGATACATGTACTCTCCGGGACTTGCATCCCATCAGCAGAGGTATTGACCTAATGGTGGTGACAACGTTTACGGTACAAACCGTTTTGCTTCATTTGCATATTCGACAATAAATCGTGTAAGTGAAGATATATTGAAAGTCTAAGACTTATCAAAACAACAAATAGCAAAACAGGATTACATTTATACCCGGACAAGGAACCGTATCTTTGCATGAGGAAGTGGTAGTTATGATATTAACGGTACTAAAAACAATGTTTGTTTATTTCGTATTTTAAGGAACAGTAAATGGCTTGTCAAACCAAGAAACTGCTGTTGCTGATGCATATGGATATTTACAAGATGCCATCAACCAGAAAAGCGTTCATCTACAGACTTATGGACAATTGGGGTTTGTAAGTCTTACTTTCAAATATCTATTTTACCAAAAACAATTATTAGTAGCCAAACCTTCCTATGATTTGGGTCTACGTGTCCTTCATAGTGTCAGAAAAATTTAAAGAATTTAAACAAATGACACTAAAATAAAAAAAATATTAACAATAATGCAGAACACTTTGCATATAAAGGTATTTTAGCAATCCACGTGAGGTCATTTGATATCTACTATATTTTATTGGTGCTTTACTCTAGTGAGCCAAGCTGTCAAGCCTCATCCAAGTAAAAAGGCTTACAATGTTTTATGACAGATGACGTTTAGTTTTTAAAAAAAACTTCAGTTATTGACGTTCGAATGAAAAATGAATGGTTTAATGAGATACGAAGTAGAAGATTATTTGAGATTGTTTTTAAAAATCCGACGAGTTTGCAAATTACAGCTAAGGTAAGCTATTCCCTGGGTTAAAAAATCCTTTGTTTCTTGTATAATGCAAAAATTGTAAATAGTTACTGTTTATTCTACTAAATCAAGTATCGAACAGTATTTGCATCTACCCAGTGGTTGATTAAACTCAACAAAGATACCAAGCATATAATATCTTTACTTACATTTAGAAATCGACGACGTGAATCAGTTGAAAACAAAAACAAGAATGTGTCCATAGTACACGAATGCCCCACTCGCACTATCATTTGTTATGTTTAGTGGACCATGAAATTGGGGTAAAAGCTATAATTTGGCATTAAAATTAGCAATATCATATCATAGGGAACATGTATACTAAGTTTCAAGTTGATTGGACTTCAACTTCATCCAAAACTACCTTGACCAAAAACTTTAACCTGAAACTTCCGCTATCATTTTCTATGTTCAGTGGACCATGAAATTTGGGTCAAAACTCTAATTTGACATTAAAATTAGAAAGATCATATAATAAGGAACATGTGTACTAAGTTTCAAGTAAATTTGACTCCAACTTCATCAAAAACTACCTTGACCAAACACTTTAACCTGAAGCGGGACGAACGGACGGACGAACGGACAGACGAACAGACGGACGGACGCACATACCAGAAAACGTAATGCCCCTCTTCTATCGTAGGTGGGGCATAAAAGCTTTTAGACAAAAGTTCAGCTTCCCAATTGTGAACTTTCCATTTCTATGTAGCAACATTCCAGCAGCTCTTGAATACGGAGTATATATCTCCCAATTGATACGATATTCTCGGGTTTATATTTCCTATCATGATTTTCTTGAAAGAGGGTTGCTGCTCACACGGCAGCTATTAAACAAAGAGTTTCAAATTGTGAAGTTGCAGTCATCCTTTTAAATTTTATGGACGCCATCACTAGTTAATTGACCGTTATGGAATAACCATTTCACAGATGATATCAGATATGTTCTTTATATCGTAACTAGAATACCCTTCCCTTTTCATGAATGTGACCTACCGAATTAGACTATTTACCGGATTTGAAATAGCAAAAGCAACACGACGGTGCCACATGTAGAGTAGGATCTGCTTATTCTTCCGGAGTACCTGAGATCACATCCAGTTTTCGAAAACGTTAAAAGGTCAAATAAAGTACGAAAATGAAGTGCAAAAAGTAAAATCACAAAAAATATTGAACTCCGAGGAAAATTCAAAGGGCGGAAAGTCCCTAATCAAATGGCAAAATCAAATGATAAAACACATCAATGAAATGGACAACAACAGTCATATTCCTGACTTGATACAGGCATTTTTAAATGTAGAAAATGGAGGATTAAACCTGGTTTAAAATCAAAAAGTAGAATCACAAAAATCCTAAACTCCGAGGACAATCCAATCGGAAATTCCCTAATCACATGGCAAAATCAATTGATAAAACACATCAATCAAATGGACAACAGCTGTCATATTTCTTGGCACAGAAATTTTAAATGTAGAAAATGGTGGATTGAACCTGGTTTAAAAGCAAATAGTAAAATCACAAAAAATACTAAACTCCGCGGAAAATTTAGTTGGAAATTCCCTAATCACATGGCAAAATCAAATGACAAAACACATCAAAAACGAATGGACAACAACTGTCATATTTCTGACTTGGTACAAAAATTTTCAAATGTAGAAAATTGAGGATTGAACCTTATTTTATAGCGCTAAACCTCTCACTTGTTCGACATTCTCATCAAATTCCGTTATATTTACAACGATGCGTGAACAAAACAGATATAATCAATAAATAGTCAAATATGGGTGCAGTAGTCATCACTGTGTTACAATTTTAAAAGTAGCAATTTTACAATAAAACACAAAGCATTTATCAAATGAAAAGCACATTTATTGTCAGAAAATTTATACGTCACACAGGAAGAAATTTTGTCGTTCAATGTTTATACAAAAGAATAACATAAATTCGCATGGGGAGTGTTGGCAGACATGGTTAAAAAATCAAAAGTATGTTAGAATTAATTTCAGAAATAAAAAGAGATTTAATAATTGTTCAGAATTTCTTTATAACTTCTAAGATTCCACAAATGGTAAATACCACTACTCGATTAAAAATAATTTTGTCGTTTGTCATTCAACGTATATTCTTATTTATAATACAACTATAACATAATGACGCGGTCTTTTAAAGTACAGAGTCACGTAATAAAAACAACACAAACAGTCGCATATACATAACACACCAACAAAAATGAAAGACAAAACAAACACATTTTAACAAAACCTTTGAATAGACTTATTAAGAAGGGATATAGTTACGATACTGTTGTCAGGTCATTAAAGATTGCATATTTTGGCGTTAATATTGATTCACTTATAGGGTCTTTGCATCGGAACTAAACACATTTATTCAAAAAGCAGTTGTTGGCATGACACGGGTTATGTTCTTCTCATATATGTTATGATGGTATGATACTAAACCACTAACGGGAAGGATTGTGCCTGATGTTCATATGATGAAATCATAATCTTTCAGTCAGTTTAATTGAAGTCTGGAGCTGGCATGTCAGTTGACTGTCTGTTGTTATTGACGTATTATTGTCATTTTGTTTATTTTCTTTGGTTACATCTTCTGACATCAGACTCGGACTTCTCTTGAACTGAATTTTAATGTGCGTATTGTTATGCGTTTACTTTTCTACATTGGCTAGAGGTATAGTGGAAGCTAGGGTTGAGATCTCACAAACATGTTTAACCCCGCCGCATTTTTGCGCCTGTCCCAAGTCAGGAGCCTCTGGCCTTCGTTAGTCTTGTATTATTTTAATTTTAGTTTCTTGTGTACAATTTGGAAATTAGTATGGCGTTCATTATCACTGTACTAGTATATATTTGTTTAGGGGCCAGCTGTAGGACGCCTCCGGGTGCGGGAATTTCTCGTTACATTGAAGACCTGTTGTTGACCTTCTCCTGTTGTTTTTTTCTATGGTCGGGTTGTTGTCTCTTTGGCACATTCCCCATTTCCATTCTCAATTTTACATTGACGGGATGAATAAGTACCGAGTCACGTCAAACGGACACCACAGAAAACAATCCAAACAGTAAAAGTAATATTAATGATTTTACAAAGACAAATGAAAGAATAATACAACACGTTGTTTGGACGATAAACAACGTCAGTACGAAGTTGAAACGGAATATTTATCAACAAGGTCTTGGTACCTTCTGATGAAATTTTTAAGAAAAAGGACGAGACGTTCGATGACATACCCCTGGCTCATCAACTTTCTGCTCAAACACTAGTGACGTTTTACAAAATCTGAGAAGAAGCTGATGATGATGATAAAAAAAGTTCTGAAAGGGTTTCCCAAACACAAGTATGGTATAATCCTAGGGTAGAAAATCATTAGTTTTCCAAAATCATTTCAAATTATTATTCATAATGATTGAAACGTATCGGATCCAATTGTGCTGTTTTTCTAAGCGGCATGTTCCTCTATTCATTTGAGAGGAACTAACATATATTCGCAATCGTGAGATCACATAAACTTACATGCCAGACCGAGTACGACGATTGTTACTAATTTTTCTTTTGTACGTACACTGTTATGTTGTTTCCCATACGAAAAAGTAATGGTTTACTCCTTCCGATAGGAAATAATTTATGTTGTTTTTAAATTTTATCCACAGGTTACAGACTACTACGGCGTTTCAACACGTATAGTTTCAGGTATGTTATTGTTTAAAAATGGGCTCCATATGTGAAAGAAATTAAAAAAATCCTTTTAAACTAAAGATAATTTATTAAACATGTATTTACATTGCTGCTTTAAAGGTACTGGTTCATAAGTCATTGCAGCCTTAGAATTTTTCTATTCACCTGTAGGAAACAGAAATTTATAGCAGAAGAAACTTCATAAAGGAAAAACCAAACATTTTTTAAGTTGACATACTAGAACTAATGCGTTTCGGCAGTTTTCTCTCTCATACTTTGTTTTTGTTGTTATCAATTATCAAATAAATGACTTTGGTGTTCTTATTCCTATTTTGACATTAATTACCGTAATGCGCATATGGTACAGTTAAAGTTATTGTTATATATCTTGTCGTTTGATATGATCCTCTTATTTCAAAGGATTGCTTGAATATGACGATATGCCATCAATGAGTGGTCACTTTTCTTACCGAGATGAAGTAACCTTTCCAGGATCCAAACATACATATGGAAGTGATGTAAGTATTAGGAAAGTGTCATAAAGAATAAACGAACAAAAAACTAAATAAATAAACATTTGTAAGATATTAAATAATAAAGAAAGCTTATAAAAGAATGTGTTTTCATTTTTTATGCTGATGACGGCATAACTTATAATCATGAAAGATTGTATCTGGCCAGAGGCGCCTTTTGTATTGTGCTTAATAATTTATTTGTATTTTTATATAACTTGGGTTTTTTTAAACAACGAGACCATTCAAAGTGACAATCAAAATCGCAAGACACAATATCGTCAGTAAAGAAAACTCACAAAACACCATGACCAAAAGACACAAGACAAAAACACAAATCAAACTCTACAACTCAAACAAAACCCGGTCAAGCGAAATGAGTAAATGATCTTCAACTTTGTACTTTATTTGGCTTTTTTTTAAAAACTTTTTTGGATTCGAGCGTCACTGATGAGTCTTTTGTAGACGAAACGCGCGTCTGGCGTATATACAAAATTTAGTCCTGGTATCTATGATGAGTTTATTTATATACATTGATCCATAGGTAAATGTGTTATAAAAATTAAACTTATAGATCAACGGCGAAATGTATTGGGATAGATATCCCATTAATTATACCGCATCTCTATATTTTTATATTATAATATAATACAGATATGGTATGACACTAACTTCAATCTTGTCCGGTATGACATTGTACAAACAGGGGCACCGTATTACAGCAATAGCCCTTTGAAACACATCCATGATTATAATGCAGGTAGGTGAACACATAAAAAAAAAGTTACATGTTATATGCTTAAAATCAACGAAAGGTAAATATCAGTAGGGAATTGGTATTCAAAAGTCAGAAATCGATTGCGAAAAAAAAGGCAAATCCGGATTTCAAACCAAACCCTAGGTAAAAAAACTATAGTAGGAAAACAAATGAAACAACATGAAGACCGAAGTGCAACAAAAACAATCACAAACAAACATAGAAACGAACTATTTTACTGCCATATACCTGACTTGGTACAAGAAATTTGAAGAAAAAATTATGGCTCGAACCAGGTTTTATGGCTAGCAACACCTCCTGGGGTTGAAGTCATAAAATTTTCCTCGGTGCTCGGAGCACGAAAATCTTGCTCGAAACTTGAAATCAAGCATTTTGATTGGTTGGATTTGGAGTATGAGTACAAAAAAATGACTCGAAAGTTTTCCGACTTCAAGGCCTGCTTATATGGCAATGTAAATTAATATCGCTAAAATGGCAACACTGTTTTAATGGAATACAGTACAAACAAACACACGATCTCTCAGCAGAGAGAAACGCACAAAAAAAAATTATAAAAGTCGTCACATCTAAACCCCAGAAAAACAACGAACATCTTCCAATAACGACAGCTTATGACAAAAGACATAGTGACGTTTATTTGTGACAAATTAATAGCAATAGCAGGTTTTTCACTTTTGTATAAAAAAACAAATTGGACCCAAGATTAACTTCATTCATATACAGTTTTGTAACTTAAAACAGCAAAAAAAGGATTGTATTGGATTTTAGGGTAGGAACAGTTGTATCAAAACGAGTTATTTTGTTTTTCATTTATTTCTATCATTTTAATTGGATTATTTTGAAAAATGTTCTGCTTGCATAGAAAAACATTAATGACTTTTCATACATGTTCTGAAAGTTTTATTCGTTTTATGCATATTTCATTATTCATCAAATATATAAAGTAATCCTGATTTGTTTAATAGTGAGATATTCTGTTCTAAACAATTGATGTAGATTTGACAAAAACTGAAACGTAAGAATGTTTTTACGATGTGCAAAATAGTAAAGATAAAATTGTTTTCGAATAATATATGATTTTGTCGTGATTTAGGGGCGTGCATAAAAAAATAAATGTTTTGCCTAACTTCACTCCACTAGATAGCAATGGTTTGCATCTTGTTTCTAATTTCGTTTTATTTACAGGTGTAGCTTATGTAATTGATACAGGGATGCAAAATTGTACAATCAAACCTATATCAAAGAATTTCATTGACAAAAAGAAAAATGGATCATACCATATGCTTAATCCTCTGGATCTCTTTCATATGAACAAGACTTACAAGTTTATTGGGCAGGTATTTGTATTTTTTTGTTTTTCGAACATTGAAATGATCAGAATGATCTTTATCATTCTTATTTTCTTCAAAACTTTAATAATTAAGTATATACCTATAGTAGTTTCTAAATGAATAACTTGTTAGTCGTTTCAATTTTATATCCCTTAGAGAAAAAAAAACGATAAACAAGTTTGATATTTTTTAAACAATGAGAAAGTAAGATACTTGGATTTGAACATGAAAGCTTTGTTTCATTATTTGTTTTTAATCATATATACTAGAGTTTATAAGTTTACTTCTGATCATCGTTTAAGACAGTGATTGTGCTTTCAACCTTAATTTTGTCCCTTATTGGTATTTGTTTGTTTTACAGAAAACTGTGCGTGGAATGACTTGTAATATATTTGAAGCTACTGTCAGTGATTTTAAGTTAGATTTAGCAGACCCACAACAGTTCGACAGTACATTTCAATATTACTTCCTGAAAGTAAGTCGTTTGTTGATCGATCTCGATGAAAATGCATAGCAAAATAGTCAATAACTGCATAACATATGCATGAAAATGGAAAATGATGGACTGAAAATTAAAAAAACTGTTTCAATAAAAGAATCTGTCCTAGTTGAATTTTCAAGTAACTAGCATACGTCTTTCAAAATATTATTACTGTTTGAGTGAAGCTTCCAAAGAGTAGCATACCACATTACCACACAAAGTATATGCATAACAATGCCATAAACAAAATGGAAAAAAACCCAGAGCAATATTTGAAATTTATGGCACTCATCAAGATGGTGCAAATTAACTTTAATTCTGTGACATTGTAAACATTGCTTCTTCGTTTCAGTAAGATCGAATGAAAATATTCATTGTTCAGATAGAATGAAAATATTCAAGGTACGATAGAATTTAATATTCATCGAACATCTTAGTAAAACAAAGTCAATCCATACATCCCTTGTGCATGAAAAATTAAAATAAAATCATTGATTTTAAATACGCAAAGATGTCAATACTATAGCACTGAAAAAAGAAATCAAGACTTTGTGACAACAACAAGATTGTATGTTAGACAATTGATAAACAAACAAGTTTATGCTACACAGAACACCAAAAATAGAGCGATACAAATCCTAAAGTTTATTAGCCTTTAATATGTTGCAATCACATTTCAGGATAATTGGTCTTCGAATTCTGATTCAGGATCGGAACTGACTCATGCTCAGCCAATAAGACTTGATATTTTTTCTGTCACCGTAAGATATTTTTAACTAGCAAATAGTGCTTAAATAAACAAATGTATTTCACTATGAATGCTTGGTAATACACTCTGGAGGCCAGCATTAACAACGGCAAGCATTTGAAGATAACAATAAACTGAACACCATAAATTCCTTAACAATAATAGTCACGTTTAACGTCAAACCAAATATCAAATATATGCAATTCAAGTAAGTGCAAGTTCAAAATTGAAGTACTAGTACATGGTTTGCAAACTGCAACTGTCAAATTGTTTCCTTCAAGCTTAAATTACAACAGAAGAATCGTTTTTTTTTCCTATAAATTAAAAGTGATGAATGAAAACAGAAAATCAAAATGGGATGTAATATTAGTCCTTTCATAAATGTACCGAAATTACAAATGTGTGTCATGCCTTTTTCATGCAAGTTTTTTTTTCAGAAAGGGTTATATTTGACATACAACTATTTCGATTGGAATGACAATGATCCTGATCTAAACAATTTCAATATTGTACCATGTTATACTGGCGATCAACAAAAACATGTTGTCATCGTTTTTTCAGGTTGGTAGTTGAAATTGTCAATCACATCAACAACCCCAATTCACCAGTAAATAAAATTTGCGTGACAGTAAAATTATGTGTATTTTAACTGTATATTGAATTACTGTTGTTGTGTCTTTAAATAACGTTCTGCATTTCAAAGGCTTATTTCATATGCTTAAATATCAGACAACAATTATTATTCGATTAATTACAATTTTAGTACTCACTGATCGTGAAAGTACAGTTTCGTTATCAGTTTAAAAACAAAGTCGCAAATAAGTAAATTGGTTGTTTTTGATATGTTTAAAGTAGAGCATGTTGTTTTAAAATGACACTGAGGGTTATACTTAAAGTTTATAAAACTATCACCCACCCCTCCCACCTCGATAACCGGATAATTTTTTTGTAGGAGGGTCAAATAATAGTGATAAATTAAAGTGCTCAACTTATTGTGCAAACAAGGTTGAGATCTCACAAACATGTTTAACCCGCCGCATTTTTGTGCCTGTCCTAAGTCAGGAGCCTCTGGCCTTTGTTAGTCTTGTATTATTTTAATTTTAGTTTCTTGTGTACAATTTGGAAATTAGTATGGCGTTCATTATCACTGAACTAGTATATATTTGTTTAGGGGCCAGTTGAAGGACGCCTCCGGGTGCGGGAATTTCTCACTACATTGAAAACCTGTTGGTGACCTTCTGCTGTTGGTTTTTTTCTATGGTCGGGTTGTTGTCTCTTTGGCACATTCCCCATTTCCATTCTCAATTTCATTTATTCTACTCATGGAAGCAAATTTGTAAAAAATATGTCTTATAAGGGGTAATACTGCTTATGCTTAGAGGTAAATTTCCATGCTATGCTTGGAGGTAAAATACCATGCACAATTAAAACTTCTAAAATAACTTTTTTCCCTTATCGAAAGCAAAAATGAAAACTGTCATATTTTTTACTTGATACGGGCATTTCCCTATGTAGAAAATGGTGGATAAAACCGGGTTTTATAGCTAGCTAACTTCCTGCTTGTATGACAGTTACATATAATACCATTATATCAACAAGAATGTGTGAGAAAAACAAACAGATATTATAGGAAAAAAGACAAAAATAGGGATAAGCAGTCAATATTGTGTTAAAATCTTATCACAATAACACAATGGCGGCAGGTATGAATGTCGAGCCACGCTAAAGGGATATTATCAAGAACGGACTAACCATTACAGCCTAAAAATACAAAGACAAAAAAGGAGATTATTAAAAGCATCCTTAAAACATAATTTAAAGTAAGTTATATGTCTTTTTTCTTTATGATGGTCAATTCATCCTCTCCTGTCATTTAATGTCAGAATTTCATTTTAAATCAGCGCTCTAGCTACTTTTACGAGAAATGATGCTGCAATACGTATAATTAATGAAAGATATATATATGCCGAAGAAACATTCGTAATAATGTTCCATGGGGTTTAGAAAACCATGACACCGATATTGGGAAAAGAGTGATCCATTCAAGAACTGCTGGTCCTTTATGAATAATGCAGGTAGCAGGTAGCATTTTTTAAGTAAAGTCTGTTAAGGTAAGTTGGAAACAATATAACGAAGTATAATCAAACTATAACATTTATTTGTAGGACAATACTTTCCATATCTTGTCTCCAACAGTAAACTTTTCAAGCTAAAGGTTCTCAATCAATTAGGACAGATGACCAATGCATCACTCATCCGATTCCAGCAACTTGAGATTGATTACGGTCTCACTCGTGTTTATGTCATCATGACAATAGTAGATGCAGCTCAACAATATGATGGAGGTAAAATTACGCTTTAGTATGTATTAGAGAACATGCTTTATTAACTTAGTCAAATGATAATGAAACATGGATAGCACAATATTTTTTCGAGGACAATATAAAATAAAAATTCCGTGTAAACCAAGAAATTGATTTATTTGTAGGATAAACGAGGTGTTCGTTGATTTCGCGAGTGTAGGTAAATCAAGGATGTAAATGTTCACAGAAGAAGGGATTCTCTATTGGCATGTCTGTGGCCGTTTGCGAAAGAATGAAATCAAATACCTACAAAATACGATTCCACGAAAATTGAAAAGTAATTGGTCAACTACTCTCCAAAAAAAATCATATGAACATGAATATTAGATCATATTACTTTAATGTTGTTAACGGACAATGAAATCCTCGAAAATATTGCCTTCCATTTGTTTCTTTGGTATATTGCATAATATCTCAGATTTGTTTCATATCGTTATGATGACAAATTGAGCCTTATCGGCGAAAAACTTAGTAAAATAGTAATGGGTAAGATCATGTTTTGTTCCACACTATAATTTCACACTTTTGTCAAGGAAAGAAATAATCCACTGTGTCATTAACTGTCGATAACTTGAACGGTTTTTATCCGTTTGGCTGTTAGATACGAGCTCTTTTATTACAAGAAAGATATAAGAATTTTTTTTAAGATGTATCAACACTGAAAATAGCCAACATCTCATTTGATAGAATGTTTTTCTCAACCAATGTCATGTCCTTTTTCACTTACATTGTATAACTGATTTTTTTGATTTTTTTGCTGTGCAGATGCAAAAAGAAAACCAGGTCCACATAGTTTACTTGTTTAATACTTACATATTTTATTTATAATCCATATAACGCAAAATGTATCTTTTGTATGGGCCTCGGGCTCGGGGGTTTAATTAGACAACATACTGTATCATGTATCTTTTGTATGGGCCTCGGGCTCGGGGGTTTAATTATACAACATACTGTAACACTAGCCTGTCAACACTTTTCCCATCGAAGGTAAGTGGTCCTCTCCAATCAAACCGACTTCCGACCGCTACAAAAAAAACCCCAATAGTACTGAAAGTGGTCAAAAACCTAACAAATCAATCAATCAATTGTTCTGTTGTTTGTTCATCTGATTTTCTCCAAAAAGGTTAGCTTTAAAAAGGTTCGTACATACTATACTTTGCGATATATGCAAACATATGATTGCATAATCTATAGATATCGTAAGCTAAATATATTGCACAACATATTACAATACATATCAATTTTACGACTATAACATGACAATCATGGGGAAATAATTGCTTCACAAAAATCAAAACTACAGTTTATATATTCTTTGATAATTCAGCTCGTATTTAAAAGTACACAAGTATACAGTATTTAGGAAATGTAATTCTTCTCTTTCCCATGCTAGCATGTTCGTTATTTTTGACAGCTTATCGCCAAGAACCCGACATAGATACTATTATAGAGACAATCAATGATAATGTTTACGGAGGATTATTGAAAATAACAGTTCCACAGACTGACGGATCAGTAAGTAAACATTCTCAAACTCTTTTCTGTTATAAACAAGCCATCTTCGTAGAGCATTGAGCTTTGAAATGATGCAGTTCATGAGAAAGAGAAATTTCCTTCCTATCTATTTCTAATCTAAACTTCATTTGTCTCTGAAAATATTCTGACAATTTTTTGCTTGCACATCTTGTAACACTAGTAATTCTTAAATAAATAATTTCATATTGGTTTTGTTTTTAGTCCTTATTTGATTACAATATGCCACAATAACTTCATTGGAACAAATACATATTCTAAGCTCAAGTTATATGAAAACAATAAGTTTTGACTTTCTTAAGATTTGAACATCCAGGAATAGTTGTCGAAAAGAAAATTATCATGCAATCTTGTGGCTTTAATTTAGAAATTCAAATCCAAAAGGGCATTCAGTAGTTCTAATGTCATCAATGAACATTCATGTTTGAGACAAAAACCCTAAAACAAACGTTGGAATGATAATAAACCATAAAGGACCAAAAATAAATCTTCATCGTTCTAGGAATATATGTACATGTATGCATGGGGAAAATTTCTTTTTTTAATTTGAAATTACTAAAAAAAAAACAACAGCAAATTAAAAAACTTAGTTATGATTATTTGTATAGTAAAGTGATAATCTAATATTCCAAAGTTAATTATATTTTGCTTGTCAAATAACCTATTTGTCAGCAGTCATGCTATTGATATTGGATAATGATTGTGTTGTATAGACTTCCAAACTGTAGATATAGATTAATCTACATTCTTTTTCAGATATATATGTTGAATGCTACAGCAATCGTCGACAATATATTAAGAAACGATGGAAAACCGTTGTCAAGTAAGTATCTTATGTACCCATATTTTGACTATTATATTTATTGTGTCTGTTTATTTAACGCATCAATGTAAAAATATCGGAAATTGATGAGACTGTCATTAAAGTGAGAGGGTTAGCGCTATAGAACCAGGTTTAATCCACCATTTTCTACATTTGAAAATGCCTGTACCAAGTCAGGAATATGACAGTTTTTGTCCATTCGTTTTTGATGCGTTTTGTTATTTGATTTTGCCATGTGATTATGGACTTTCCCAATTGATCTTCCTTTAAGTTCAGTATTTTTGTGATTTTACTTTTTATGTCTTATATGGTGTAAATAAATGAATGTAATGATTGAAATTGTTTATGAAGAGGGATATATGTGAACACCAATTGTTGGTAATTGTATGCACAAAGTGTTTGTTAAAAGATATACAATGTCAATTTAACCCATTATAAGATGTTTCCAATTTTTCGCGATCGCTTTTGTAAGTTAGTTGTGCATAACTGCAAATTAACATGACTTGTCAAATAAGGTCATTACATCAGTGCTGAAATAATAAAATAAGGATATTAATTGTATGACATTTGCAGTTACAAAAAATTGAAAATCTTTTGAAAGTTATGAATACAAGTCAACTCTCCATGAATGGTACTTATTCCTTTGCTAGGTTTTTATCTATTTTTTTAATCATATCGGCTCTTTACCGTTTTATTAGGTTTTTAATTTAGAAATACTTCCAGTCATCATTGTAGAGACATTATTTGTCCAAATTACATTTAGTCAAATTGGTACCGTTAAATATAACTGTTGGCTTATAAGTACAAATCAAAACATAACGCGGTTTAGAAAAACTTCAATTTGATTATACTGATTAACACACAAATTGTCACCTTAAATGGTTTTCATTTAGTTTCTCAAAAACTGTACATATTAAGCCAGGTGTTTTTTGTAGTATAAAATGCTAGCAATGTATATTTTCTTGCGTTTCAGGCAAAACATTAAGTCACTTCAAGGCAATGAAAGACAAATCCCAGAAAGGTTTGAGTGGTTTTCTTTCTGGAATCTCAGTAGATGATTGTGCAGAGTCGTGTTTAACTGAGTTAGAATTTGATTGCTACTCATTTGTTTACTGTTATAAAACGGGCGTGTGTTTGTTGGCTAGCACATATGCACAGAACAGGACAGATTTGATATATGATAGACCCAAGTGTGATCTATATTATAGTAAGACTTTAATACTTAATAAAAGGAAACATATTTTTTTAATTGAAGATATATTAGAAATGTTTTTGTTCATGTAATTTATGATGCCATTTTCACTAGAAAAGAACAAAACATATTTACTGGCGTCATTTTTCATTTCACATTGAATGTAAATTTCACCATAATGATAAAATGGTTACATTAAATTAAAAGTGTATGTGGAATGCACTACAGCATTGCTTATCAATTTCAATTGCTGTTTGATCCTGATTTATCTATTCTGGATAAAAAATCAAAACAGTTACGATGATCCTTGAACGATAACTAACTTTTAAGAATTCTACATTCCTTTTTACAGGGTCTTATTTGGACAAATTTACCGCCATACCCGGACAGACTTCTACTATTTCTTCTACACAAACAACAATAACAGCCACATCAGAGGCTTGTGCTCAGAAATGCATTTTCTCATCAACCTGCAAATCATTCGTTTACTGTATGATTTCTCAGTCGTGTTCTCTACTGCAGGCACATCATCTTAATATTCCAAAGAACGGCAGCAATATTGATTCAATGTGTTCATTTTATAGTCGTGAGTAATTGAATATTTACACATATGAGTACTCTGATAAAGTTACCTTATAGTCTTATAATAAAAGAAATAAGTTATATGAAACAATAGGTTAAATACTTGCTATTTTCTTTCATTTCTATTAAGTTTTACCAATACATTATACTTTCGTTACTAGGAATAAAGGTAAGAAAAGTTACTTGCCGTGATACCATTCCTTGTATGTTCTTCTGTCTACACAATTAATTTCAAAGTAATACCAGTCATATTGGTAAACTGCAGATTCATCTTTTAGTTAACACGAAGAAATTGAGAGATAAACACATATGCAAAAACGAATTAACAAATGTTTGATGACAAAGTAATTCATAAATTGCGCCAATTTTAAGAGGACGTACTATTAGTGTTCCACCTTATAAATAGAAGAACATTCTTTGTGTATCTCTGTTTTATAATCGGGTTCATCAAATGTAGTATATAACTGACGTGACACATTTCTTGATATGTGTTAGAAATATTTCTTTTGTTTTCGTTTAAGGAAGCTATTTAAATGACTTTAAGCGTAAAGCTAGGTCAACGGTAAAAGTAACTCCACAAATGCTCGACATACAAGCAGTTTCTGTTGACCAGTGTGCTCAACTATGTATCCAGACTGAGTCATTTACTTGTAACTCATTTTCTTTCTGTGGCAATGATACAACATGTAGATTAACCCCGGCTCATCCTGTCACAGGACTAAGAGTCATAGCAACAGATTATTGTGACCTTTATACAAGTAAGTATATTTTAGTAAAATAATGATACTAAAGTGTTAATCCGTTCCGCTGGCATTATAAAGATAATACAATTAGGTGTTTAGTAATAAAAGAATGTATCTTGGCTTGTCTGGACTTTGTATAGCCAACTATACGGTATTAGTTTTTCTCCTTGTTGAAAGCCGTACAGTTGCCTATAATTTCTTACATCCACATCATTTGAACTTTGGTGGATAGTGATGATGGCTAAGTGATCTCATTGGCAATCATCTCCAACTCCGTAAATGTAAGATACGTATTGTACAAAGCATCAGTTGTAACTCGATTGCTTCCGATGATAAATGTCTCCCACATTTGAAGGAAATTGTATTGTAATGCAGATAATCTATCTGAGCCAAACAATAAAAATTCATCTTAAATCCTAGTAAATTGTAAAAAACTGTCGAATATTTGTTTTTTTTTTCTATTTTTTAAACTAGTAAACAGTTTTTATCTACAGCGATCATTATGAGTCAGCTTTAAAATAATTGTATTCAAACAATTGGCTTGCAGTCAATTAAGTTATATTCAGACGTTGCTCAGTCTGATGTTTTTGCATGTACAATCAAGGTAATACTGCATTTTCTGAAAGGTATTGAACAGAACTAAACTGACTGCAATTTAGGACCAAACTGACGTTTCAGACTAATATTTATATACTACTGTTAACATTTTTTGGACTTGTTTCGTTTCAAAAAGCTTTGATAATTACGTGATGTTAAATCCCAAAAGCAACAATATAGATATATTGAAATACCACTCTAGAAATTGATACTACCAATATGTTTTGTATACATTCGTAACTGTATGAATATGAACGTCATTCATGTATATAATTAAGTAAGTAAGAACATTTTTTTTATGGTGACATTTGTAATAACAGTTTAACAGAATACAAATATATTATAGAAACAATACATCCGACACGTTGGTTCAAATATAAATATAAACATATTTAAACTAGTCAAACATATCTAAATTATAATGCAAAGTCAAATATCTACCCCTCTAACCTGTCCCTTGGGCACAAATTCCAAATAAACTTTAAACTAATTCGTAATTAAAACTCTCCCAATATGGATCATGGAATTGAACATTTTAATATTCCTTTTTTAGAATTTTTATATGAAAAAAATACATTAAAACCTTGGCAATCAATCAAAATAGTTTCTTATCGATTTCAGGAACTTATTACTCAAATGCTCCTGCCAAACAAAAACAGTCACAGTCAAGCACCAAAGGTGTTTCCTCGGGTTCGTATCATTGATGTTATATTTGATATCAGAAAAAAAAACGTTTTTGTTCTGCAATCATCACATCTTATCTGAATAATTATCATGTTGATTTATTGCCATTTTTCTTTTCGTGTTTCACAACTTTTATTGCGTTAATGCTATGATTAGTAATTGACTAATTCCTTAATCAAAATTGAACGTAAACTACTGATGTCTTTATTCATGTGAATAACCACGACAATTTATTCATAAAACTAAGTCGCAAGTTAATAGTTTTGAAACCACTCAATATTATGAATAAATATTTATAAATGTTTGCTTTATATGTATGCTACACAGGCAGAATAATAAAGTCGTCATCCTAGTATATTACATAACATGTTTATTTAATCAAAATCAGTAATTTGGATTGGCAGCTGACAAAAAATACTAGGCAGTAAATCTAGAAATGCAGAATAACAGTCTTGGCCGCTTTATACAAAATGTACTTCGGTGAAGATTTTTCCACCACAATAAAGTTACAAAAAGAAGAAACTCAACTCTTAAACAAACTAAGTAATATATGTAGTTCTACTTAGGTTATATAATTTAGATTTTTTTTCATCAGGACAAGTGCAAAAATAAACGAATAAATATATTGATGTATTTGTCTTAGGTGCTGCTGCTGGAATAGGATTAGGATTATTATTGGTAGGAGTGATAGTTGGTGGAGGACTTATTATAATTTTGTCAAAGAAAAGAAAGTTACCTCAAATAGAAATATTCAATATGAACTATACAGAATCAAAAGATGATACTCAATGATAAAGACTGTAAAAATGTTTAACTCCACTTCTTTATTCAGATATTGGTACAATTATCCGTGCAATAATTTGACAGTATCTTTTGGTCATACTGCAACGGTGAACATATGTATATGCCGATAAACATGTTTTATGTTTATGTATATTGATATTGATTTACTTACTATTTACTGAAGTATCACCGTATATATAGACATCAATATTATTTATTATATTGTTTGAAATCATTGCAATCATACTCATTTAGATTCCTTTGTTTAGACTCATTTAATTAAAGAGGGAACATAGTTTCATACATTATCATTATCTTAATGTTTGCAATACCATCATTATTTAACCAAATTAAGCACTCGTAAAACTGTATATGATATGGAACCAGAAATTGAAACAGATCAACTTATATTAACTAGGTAAACTATATTCTAACTAACTGTTAATATGGTCCTGTTTATTCTTTGTTTATTGTTTGAACTTTCTAAGAGAAAAAGTAAGACAGCTAAATGTACACCACAAATAACGATGTTTTAACTTTGCTGCCAAAGAGAAACAAAAGAGCATAGCAATAAAAAAAAATATGCTTTACCATGGCTTTTTTAAATTATTATTAAATTCTACCCGTTAAAACATTTTATGTGTTGAGTAAGAATTATCGAAAGAAAGTAAATATATTAGCCAAAGTATAATCGCTATATGTATCAAAGTAACTTGAATAACCGAGAATCAAGTCGAATATATCCTCATGGTCAATAACCAACTATAGACACTCAATGGTTTAACCAATTTGACAACGTCAGATGACCATTTCAACCATTCTTGAAACTACCTACTCTAGAAGTCGAGTTAATGAGATGTGAAAGTTTGAAAATCAAAAGATCTGTTAAATTATGAACTATACATACATAGTCAATCTTAGTCTCTTTCACTTTTCAAAAATATCAAAAAATTGACGACTTTTCTACCAGTTACAAAAGTATACCTCATTCCATAGTAAAAGACATATTAAAAGAACTGGTCATGCCTTGTTTCAGAAAAAAATGGCCAATGAAGATGCAAGTATATCGTCCTAGGGAGGGATAAATCTTAATTAGTTAAAAATCACTCTGCTTCAAATGAAGCATTTGTTCAACAAATAATCGACATTCCGATGGGAACTAAGTGTGCTCCTTTTTTTTTTTTTATACTTGTTCATTTATTCATATGAATCATGAGTCTGACTTCAGACAGGAGCTTATTAGGAAGAATGTAACGAAGCTAACATTATCCTTTTACTTCACGGTCTGCTATATAGATCACTAAATTATTCAAAGTTTGGTGACTTCTTGTATTTTGAACTTATCTATCCCATCGTATTTGAAATAAAGGATACAACTGCATAATACATTTAAGTCTGCCTTACATCTAGACTTGCATCTTGAAATCGACAATTAAGGCCAGATAAGAACAAAACTTTCCGACAAAAAGAAGATAAGTTCAGCTTCCCAATTGTGAACTTTCCATTTCTACGTAGCCCCATTCCGGCAAGCGTCTTGCATATGTAGTATATATCTCACAGTTGTTACGATATTCCAGAACTTGCATTTCCTATCTTGATGTTTTTAAACGGTTTCTACTTATAATTACAAGAAAGCTATTGAACGAAGAGTTTCACGAGGTGAAGTTGACATCATCCTTTTGAAAACTTTACCGGTCCCATCACGAGTTGGTTTATTGTTATGGAACATCTATTTCACAGATGACGACGGGTACATTCAAATTGGCGTAACCACAATGCAGTGCTGTTTCCTCAAATGCGGGCTACCGAATCAAACGTATCACTGGTTTTGGACTGGCATGAACAACACGAGGGGTGCCACTTGGAGAGCAGATTCGTGTTGATCAGTCTTTAGTTTTTATGTTATGTTTTGTGTTCTGTTTATAAAGTTGTTTGTCTATTCGTCATTTTTATTCCATGGCATTGTCAGTTTGTTTTCGAGTTATGTGTTTCAAAATCCTTTTGATATATTAAGTCTCCCTTTTAATGTCTCTTCAGTGATGCTTGTTGCCAAGTTTTATTACGCAAATGGCACGGTATGACAAAATAAATAACCATTCATACGGGAAACCAACGACTCAGTTATTGTTAAAACAATAAATAAAAACAAATACCAGTACTGCAGACACCAATATAGGCCAATAAAAAAGCATGGACCTAAGATAAAAATCAGAGCTTTGCATGAGGTAGATGTCCTCCTGAATTTCAAATCATTTATGAGGTTTAATTAAAGGAAATTTAAATAAAACAAATTCCGTTTTAGTCATTCCATGGCCAAAATACTGCAACCTGGACTGTGACAATATCGGGAACTTACTTTCTTTCAGCCGTGGAATCAACCTAGTAGTAGAGTTACATTCCCTAGTACAAATATCATTGCACCAGTTGTGCTTTTCGATTGTCTATACCTATCATTTTAAGATAATATAAAGATCGATACAGAATAAAATTTTGTTAAACATTTTCCCACTGTCATACAAGTGAGAGGTTTAGCTAGCTTTAAAACCAGGTTTAATCTTCCATTTGCTACATGAGAAATCAAATGCATGTACTAAGTCAGGAATATGACAGTGGTTATCCATTCATTTGATGTGTTTTTATGTCCCATTTATGGGCATTATGTTTTCTGGTCTGTGTGTCCGTTCGTCCGTCCGTCTGTCCCTCTTCAGGTTAAAGAGTATGGTCGATGTAGTTTTGATGAAGTTGAAGTCCAATCAACTTGAAACTTAGTACATATGTTCCCTATGATAGACATTAGACATTAGACATTATTTTATTAAACCAATCATGGGCCCTTGTCGGGCAAGATACAAAAAAAAACATCATAATAAAATGATTATATAAACATTAGTGAAATACACAATTAGTAATACACAAATAATAAATTGATAATATGAGCAATGTAGGATATAATTAAGGTAAGAGGCATTGAGTGCAATGAGATCGATTTAATTTGATATGATCTTTCTAACTTTAATGTCAAGTTTTTACACCGTACGTGGGCCATTTTCGCGGTCCACTGAACATAGAAAATGATAGTGCGGATGGAGCATCTGTGTACTATCGACACATTCTTGTTTGCTTTCGATTTTTGAGTTCCGAGGAAAATTCAAAACGGATAGTCTCTTAAATATCAAATGGCAAAAGCAAATTTTGATAAAACACTACAAAGTTGAAACGAATGGACAACAGCTAGTAAATTCCGGAATAAACGTTTTGTCCGCTTTGTAATCCGTTTACTATATACTCGACAACTTCCGGTAAATTAGGAAAAGTCAATTTTGCATTTTAAAAGTCAACAATGTAAGAAATCACAGTGTTCTTACTTGGTATTTAAAAATGCAAGTTGCTAGAAGAAGAAACGAATTTTAACTCATTTAAAAAAAAACTATTAGCCTTGAATGAAAATATAACGTTACCTACGCACTATACAAAATGATATACACTTGTTAAACAGGTTGGGAACAAACCCCCTGTATGGTGATTATACCTGTAAAAGGGATAATCCTTCTATAGAGGGGTATTTTTGTTTAGACTGGATTCAAATCAAAATAGGGCAGAATGGCATTCTCTACTTATTATGGCAGTAACCTGGAACAGTTGATGCACCAATTTATGTACTTAATTTCATATGCACATGCCCAGTTTGCTGCTTATCTGACCAAATATAAAAGGCAGTGTCTGCACGTCAGGGCTCACGCTACCAGGCGACTTGGGCGAAGAAGTCGCCTTCCCGACCGTCACTTCGCTTTCCCCGACCCCCAAAAGCGAAAACAAGTCGCCCTGTTCTTGACGATAGTCGCTTTCAGTCGCTTCCGTCATCGGACATTTTCAATTTTTACCAAGTTGATGAAACATCATTTTTTTTATTGATAATTAAAGAAATTCAGACATAAACGACTCATTATCTTTAGAAAAGAGGTTGAAGCATTGTCTTCGTAGTGTGTAGCAGGTTATTTGATAAAAATACAACTTTTTATCACTTCGTGCATTTCTGCAAGTTCCGGAGCTTGTTACTCGAAAACGTACATCAACCTCAAATTCGGCGGCAACATAAGTTTATTACTTCATTTAAACGTGATAAAAGTTGCCTCCAGTAAATTTTTAATCCATTTATTGCATTAAAAACGTCATGTTCCTTTCCAAATAACTTGTCAAACATCGTTTATTTTTGTAAATTTTCTTGCATTTGTCCGCCATTGACCAATTTCTAAACTCTGGATCTGAACCGGACCAGCTATGACCGAAATCCGTACTTTTACAATAATTACTACGGACGCACGGATGGAACAGCTGACAGAAGAATATTGATCCCAAAGGGAAAAATTACGCATTCCACACGCATTAAGAGACTTTTGGTAACATCTAATTGATTGGTGTATATAATTCCCTATATTTTTTATGGATTGTTTCAAACTATTGATTAAAGTTGCTTAACTCTGAGACTATTATACTAATATCAATATATTCTGGCCCAGCTTAATAACTTTTATATTTTTTTTATGAGAAACACTGAATGTCATACACAAGATAATTTTTAATTAAATTGTAATTGATATATTATAATTTCTTTACATTTTTTAAAATAATTTTGTTTTTTTTAGTGCTAGATATTTAGTTGGTAGTTTCTCACAAGAACCTTAGTAAAACTTAAACAACTTTTAATTTCAAATGTTACTTTAATTGTAATTTTTTTACTCAGATATGAATTGAACAATATAAAAAGAACATTATTTACATATGGCCCTTTATACTATTGTAAAATCCATACATTGTATCGCACCTCACGAATGAGCACTTCTCTTTCAAATTTCACCACTTCTCCCTATTAGTTTCAAAAAGAAAAGTCACTTCTCCCTATAATTCTGAAGTAGTGTGAGCCCTGCACGTACCAGCATACGGGTACGAATAGTCAAATTGGCATTCGTAGGCTAAGCGTACCCACATCCAGTATCTGGTTTTATATTTTAGCATATGTTTAGATGCCTTTGGATCGGGAATAAACTGGATATATATACCGAAATTATCAATAATATGGGGATTTCATGTATAACGCGTAAAGAGTATGAAAATAATATTTTCAAAATGTTTTTAAATTTTAGATAATGATACATAAAAAAACTTTGCAAGTTAAATTAAATTCATTATAACTTGTATATTTTACGACTTATTCCCTATCCGATGGCACTCTATTATAAAACCGGATGTGGGTACACGTAGCCTACGAATGGCAATTTGACTATTCGTACCCACATGCGGGTACGCGCAGACACTACCAATATATAATCTATTGTTCACTATGATTGAAAGCTGTGATGATCAGGTAAATTCTACTCACTTATGCCCCACTGAAAAGAATTTCTATTGTTAGACATGTTAGATTTCACATGATATTTAAAGGTCAACTATTCCTTTTGTTGTTGATCAGGAGTCGGTTTCACAAAAATACTTGCGACTAAGATTGGTCGTAAGTCATGTAAGTATACTGAATTGTTCATGACTTACGATGGATCTCAATCACAAGTTTTGTTGTGAAACCGACTCCAGGTGTTCAGATAGGTATACAATAGATTGCAAGTTTTGTCACTTTAGCAGAAAACTGGTTTCCCCTTTTTTAGTAAAGAGCATATTTTGATGCATATAATGCTAGAGATTATAGCCAATATAACTAGAAAAATGTCATTCTGCCTTTATTTGTTTTAAATCCAGTGCAAACAAAAATACCCCTCCATAGAGGGATTATTTTATCCCTCTATACAGGTATAATCACCATACAGGGGGTTTGTTCCCAACCTGTTAAAAAAACCACTGTCATTTGACTGTTAGTGTTACTTTATGCCTTTATACCTTTATCTTTGGGTTGTTACATAAGCCAAAGGCTTCTACTGACCCCTTATCTTGGATTGTCGTAATGTGATTTCTCATCTCATAATAATCATGATAATATATTTATGTACATGTACATGTATATAATAATAAATTAAACTTATCAAAAATACTTATTTAGGTGTTTGTAGTCTGAGATTACTCTGACGTCCCAACGGCTGTTTAGCCAGACAAGCTCAGGGCAGTGGGACAGCCCCAGCTTGTATGACAAAACAGCCGTTGGACGTCAGAGTAATCTTGGACTAAGGTGTGCGCATATGAATTTATATGGGTTACAATTTTCGCCATTTAATGCATACTTAAAACTATCTATAATACTAAAATAACGAGGTCCAATTTGTCAGCCGTCATCACGTAAAAACAACGAATCAAAGAATTCAACTTTATATATAACTAATATAGTACAAAGGTGTAGATTAAAAATTACACCACTCCAGGCCCTTTTGCTTTCCACGTTATTAATATTGCCAATGATTAAGAAGTTCCGGGTCGAGTCCGATACCGATACCAATAGTATATTCACCTGTTACCTATTACCTTATCTGTACGTTCCGCATCTGATAGGCGCACCACCAAACAGTGTATTCAGGATTAATATGCTATATACACAGGTCATAATCACAGGGTTGACACTACTAAATTGTCAAATTGTTACCTATTGTAGTATTTTAATCATTAAGACTTTCTAAGATAACAATACGAATACTAAAAATCTGTGACTAAAAATAAGGCGTATAGCATGTATAGGTACAGTTTTCAATTTGTTAGTCATGTTAGTGGGCAGGACGTAAAACAGCAAATCAAAGAATTCAACTTTATTTATAACTAATATAGGACAATGCTGTTGATTAAAAAACACTCCATTCCAGGACCTTTTGTTTTCTAAATAATTAATTACCAATAATTGATAAGTTCCAGTTCGACGGGTGCAAACAGAAAGATTTGATAGCAGAGAAAACTGAGTATCTTATAATCTGCATGACTTTATCAGATGACAATACTAATACTAAAATAAGGCTTGCGCATAGTTATATACTTTAATTCAGTCACAGACCCGAGATATCACGAGTGTGTTCTAGTTCAAGTTAAATCTGACAAGTTATATATTCCACTAATCCATGGCTAAAAATATAACATAGGGGGGAAATGTAGATTTTGGCTTATAACTCTGAAACCAAAGCATTTAGAGCAAATCTGTGAAGGGATTGAATTGTTTATCAAGTTAACATATATCTGCCGTGAAATTTTCTGATGAATTCAACAATTGGTTGTTGGGTTGCTGCCCCCAATTGGTAATTTTTATAGAAATTTTGCCGTTTTTGGTTATCTTTTTTTTTTTTTTTTTTAAGACATATAAACGTTTCATTCCTAAATATTTCCTGTGTACCTTAGTCGTCCAGGATCAGGCTAAGGGTCCCTGTTTACAAAGTGAAACCTTCTTTCCAGGGGAAATAGAAGGCAATAAAAAAATAGTCCACTTTTTACCTTGGATTTACAATTAGTGTAATAAATATATCCATATAATGTTAGAAGCATCTAACAGTTCTATAATTTAATACAAAATAGTAAGTAAATAAGTATAAGATACCCACATAAGAGATGTGCATTTACTACAATAAACATGATAGACTAACACTTTTTATGCCCCACCTACGATAGTAGATGGGCATTATGTTTTCTGGTCTGTGCGTCCGTCCGTCTGTCCATTCGTTCGTCCGTCCGTCTGTCCCGCTTCAGGTTAAAGTTTTTGGTCAAGGTAGTTTTTGATGAAGTTTAAGTCCAATCGACTTCAAACTTAGTACACATGTCTCCTATGATGTGATCTTTCTAATTTTAATGCCAAATTAGAGTTTTTACCCTAATTTCACGGTCCACTGAACATGGAAAATGATAGTGCGAGTGGGGCATTCGTGTACTGAGGACACATTCTTGTTTATCACTTTTTTTATGTTTATATAAATTGATTCAATCGATATTCTAATACTATAAACCATAAAAAAAATGTACTTTGACTCAAGCTATATTAAATGTCTATTTTTTTTTTATTACATACTCCAATATTGTCTTATCAATGATATCAGTGCCTTTCAAAAGAACAACAAATTTATTATTAATACTCAAGTTTTGTTTCCAGATTTTATTAATATCTTGAGGTGTTTTAGGCGTTTTGTTAAATTTTATTGAATTCCTAATTTTCCATAGTGTCCATTTAAAATATATGATAATTATGTTTAAAAAATTATCATATTTTAGTTCTCCCGTGTTTGTTCCCAATAAATTGTCCTTTTCACCAAAAGGATTGTTTATTCCTATGTTTGATATGATAAGTACATGTATTTCTTGGAGGGTTTTTAAAATTAACTGTGATGTACTACAACTGAAAAATAAGTGTTGCAGAGTTTCTATATTTCTGTCATTATGACAAATGTGGCATTTTCCATTTGATATCTTCATTTTTTTTAATCTTTCTTCAGTATATAAAATATTGTGCAAGGATCTCCATTGGAATTCTTTTACTTTATTTTCAATTTTCAAATATTTTAATCCCGACCACATATTTTCCCAAAGTATATTTGTTCCTAATATTTCCTCCCACTTAATTTGACATTTTGGAGATACATCTTTATTTAAAACCGTACAAATAAAATTGAGTTTTAACTTTGATGGTTTGACTTTTTGGTTGTTTAAGTTTATGATCTCAAGGTCATTTGATATTTTTAATTTACTTTCATAAAGCAAATTCTGGTTTCCGCAAAATTTCAAAATTTGCACGAAATCTTTAGGAATTGCCTGTTTTATTTTTGAAAATTTGGAAATACAATTTCGCCAATCAATCAGCTTCCTATAAATTTCATTACAGCTTGTGAAATCTGTATTTTCTAAATTCCAAATGTCCTGGATAGTTGTGATATCGCTTTTAAAAAAAGATTATTATCTTGAATACTATAATAGATAGAGATAAACTGTAAACAGCAATAATATTCAGCAAAGTAAGATCTACAAATAAGTCGTGATGAGCAAAATGGTCAATTGATCCCGTAGAAAGCTATTGCCCTTTATAGTCAATTTTTAACATTTTTCATTAAATTGGTAAATTTTTAGCTCACCTGGCCCGAAGGGCCAAGTGAGCTTTTCTCATCACTTGGCGTCCGGCGTCCGGCGTCGTCCGGCGTCGTCCGTCGTCCGTCGTCGTTAACTTTTACAAAAATCTTCTCCTCTGAAACTACTGGGCCAAATTTAACCAAACTTGGCCACAATCATCATTGGGGTATCTATTTTAAAAAATGTGTTCGGTTACCCGGCCAACCAACCAAGATGGCCACCATGGCTAAAAATAGAACATAGGGGTCAAATGCAGTTTTTGGCTTATAACTCTGAAACCGAAGCATTTAGAGCAAATCTGACATGGGGTTAAATTGTTTATTAAGTCAAGATCTATCTGCTCTAAAATTTTCAGACGAATCGGACAACCGGTTGTTGGGTTGCTGCCCCTGAATTGGCAATTTTAAGGAAATTTTGCCGTTATATGGTTATTATCTTGAATATTATTATAGATAGAGATAAACTGTAAACAGCAATAATGTTCAGCAAAGTAAGATCTACAAATAAGTCAACATGACCGAAATGGTCAGTTGACCCATATAGGAGTTATTGCCCTTTATAGTCAATTTTTAACCATTTTTCGTAAATCTTAGTAATCTTTTACAAAAATTGTCTCCTCTGAAACTACTGGGCCAACTTAATCCAAACTTATCCACAATCATCTTTTGGGTATCTATTTCAAAAAATGTGTCCGATGACCCGGCCATCCAACCAAGATGGCCGCAATGGCTAAAAATAGAAGATAGGGGTAAAATGCAGTTTTTGGCTTATAACTCAAAAACCAAAGCCTTTAGAGCAAATCTGACAGGGGGATAAATTGTTTATAAGGTCAAGATCTATCTGCCCTGAAATTTTCAGATAAATCGGACAACCCGTTGTTGGGTTCCTGCCCCTGAATTGGTAATTTTAAGGAAATTTTACTGTTTTTGGTTATTATCTTGAAAATTATTATAGATAGAAATAAACTGTAAACAGCAATAATGTTCAGCAAAGTAAGATTTACAAATAAGTCAACATGACCGAAATGGTCAATTGACCCCCTAAGGAGTTATTGTCCTTTATAGTCAATTTTCAACAATTTTTATAAAATTTGTAAATTTTTACTAACATTTTCCACTGAAACTACTGGGCCAACTTCATTATAGATAGAGATAATTGTAAGCTGCAAGGATGTTCAGTAAAGTAAGATGTACAAACACATCACCATCACCAAAATACAATTTTGTCATGAATCCATCTGCTTCCTTTGTTTAATAGTCACATAGACCAAGGTGAGCGACACAGGCTCTTTAGAGCCTCTAGTTAAAAAAAATTACAAAATATTTTCCTCTGTAACTACAGTGCCAAGTTTATTATAGATAGAGAAAATTGTAAGTAGCAAGAGTGTTCAGTAAAGTAAGATCTACGAACACATCACCATCACCAAAACACAATTTTGTCATGAACCCATCTGTGTCCTTTGTTTAATATGCACATAGACCAAGGTGAGCCACACAGGCTTTTAAGAGCCTCTAGTTAAACTTCTTTTCTATATGTAACTCATGAGTATACTTTACATAGGGAAAGTAAGGTTTCCCTCACACTTAAATCAACTGCCATGCCAATTTCTAGTAAAAAAACTATACATGTTTAAATGTTTTTACAGGTAAATGACAAAGCAAATTCAACTGTCTGCATGGTTGATATGCACGTATAATTAGAAAAGAAGGATGAGAATTTAGAAATTATAACTGACCAGATTTAATTGGTCAGTAAATAACATTGAAGATGAGTAGTACTAGTTCTAACAATGTGCCATATCATATAGTGACAGAAAATATAACGGAACACACCACAGTATTTACAGAGCCTCATTCCACATCATCTAGTCATGTCTTAGCTTATATTCTAGTTCCTGTAGGATCTGTGATCCTTGTTGCACTGTTAGCTCTCATTGTAAGTACAAGTCATTGTTATATACACCACTTTCACAAGTCATACAAAAACAAAAGGATGCTTTGGCAAAAAAATAAACAACAACAACATGGCAAAGTAATGAATTGACAAACAACAATAACAAAACATTACACAGATAACTAAAAAATTGAGGGACATGAATTTTTTGTTATAACTTACTTGAAGCAGTAAAATTTAAAGAATTGGTTTTTATGTTAGAATTTACATGAAGCACTAAAAATTTAAGAATTGGTGTTTGATTTGTTGCATTTGAATTTTTTTAAGTATAATTCTACAGTCTTATTTCAAAATAAATGTATTCTCTTTGGAATTACAACTATTTTAACAAACAATTACAAATGATAAAATTGAGAATGGAAATGGGGAATGTGTCAAAGAGACAACAACCCGACCAAATAAAAAACAACAGCAGAGGGTCACCAACAGGTCTTCAATGTAGCGAGAAATTCTTGCACCTGGAGGCGTCCTTCAGCTGGCCCCTAAACAAATATATACTAGTACAGTGGTAATGAATGCCATACTAATTTCCAAATTGTACACAAGAAACTAAAATTAAAATAATACAAGACTAACAAAGGCCAGAGGCTCCTGACTTGGGACAGGCGCAAAAATGCGGCGGGGTTAAACATGTTTGTGAGATCTCAACCCTCCCCCTATACCTCTAACCAATGTAGAAAAGTAAAAGCATGAGACAACTTTGCTTAATTAAAAAAATGAACAAATTGATTTTTTATATATTTCAGGCAGTTATAATTTTCAGGAAAAACAGGTATGTATATGATATATATATGTAATCATATGAAGTCACAAAAACTTTTAAGAAAAAGAAACTATTTAGTCTACAAGAAACTCTTGTATTTTATGTACTGTTCTGCATGCAGTATGAACATGACACAGGGACTAAAATGGCTGAAGTTTTTCATAAAATGAAGTCGCACTCTTCTTTGATTTTTTTTTTTTAATTATGAATGCATTTTGTGTCCAAGATTCAAACTTAAAAGATAATCTGATCATCTTTAGTAAATATTACAATTAGAAAGAATGTATACTAGTACTACAAACATACTTAGTAATATGCTTTATGAAATGATGACTCAACACTCAACAGTATTGAAAATACCTGCATTTTAAAAGGTTGCTTTGATTTTAAAATGATATTTAGGGTTGTCAAAGTCAGTTATTTTTCTATCATATCTATAGCAAACTGTATTGGTAAACTGTATATAATATAAGGAGATGTGGTATGATTGGCAATGAGACAACTATCCACCAAAGTTCATAGGCATGTTTGCACCAAAGGGAGATAATTTGGATTTTTTTCAATGATATATGCATTTTAAAATTCATCTGGGACCAAATAGAATCAATTTTTTGGTTACTTTTTGTACCATATCATAAAGTAACAACTAATAGTGTAATAAATAAACTTTGTAATGACAAAGAATATGTTTAAATTTTTCTCAAATTTTTGTACCCCCGAACCTCCTTAAGACTTTTACATGAGCCTATAATTATGAGAAGCAAAAAAACACATTAGGCTTTTACACAGTTATACTACAATGTATTCATATGTACATGTATATACTGTTAATAAATTTTTTAAGATAACCTTGGATAATGCCAATAAGACAACTACAATGTATCAAAATAAACAATTTAACCACAATAGACATATTTGTCTTAAAATATAAACAGTATGTAATTGCACACATAAATACTAAAAATGATGGGAAATGGCAATCCTAGACCCCCACCTCTGGGTTAGAAGAGGAATGGTGACATTTAGATATACATTCTTGTAGTCATCATTGTCATATTTTTCTGCCAATGAAACATACATTTATACCTTATGCTTTTGAAAAAAAAATCTTCTCTGGTTTAAATTGTTTACATCAGAATTGACATTAATATTGACTTTATTGACTTTTGTAGAATGGATAAGTTGAGACACCATTTAATGCCTATGTATAGTTTTGACCCAAATGAAGATGCTGACTGGGAATCAGAACTGTTAGAAGATCAGGATAATGAACAGCGTTTAGCACTAAGGATAGAGGTAAGATCAAATCAGGAGTTTACATGATTGAAATATAGATTAATTTACTTTAAGATCTTGTCTGATTTAAGGTGGTATGAGTGCCTTTCGCCATCTTGGATAAAAGACAGAGAATCTAAGGTCCAGATTTTCAATCATGTTAGCAAAATTCAATACAGGAATGCAGATAACTAATGTGAATTTGCATTCAAAAGAACAAATTTATAAGATTATAACTTATAAGTTTTAAGTATAGATACCATCCAATATAATCCATGCAACTTAAATAGTTTATATTTTATTACATATTGTTTCAATTTCAGACTCCAAGTCCAGATGCTGCCCCAATTTATAAGTTTGGGACCAAAAGAAAGTAATGAATCATCAGTGGCTAAAGTTTTTAAAAGGTTAAAACAATTCCTGGAGATCTGAAGACACTTTTATATTTAATCAGAAGAAATGATAATTTCTGCCATTGTATAATAATCACAAGTATTTAATTGTTAAAGTTTTATTTGTTACTGTTAAGTTTCTGAAGAGAGTCACTAGTTATTTTTGATGGTTTGTTTATTAATTTTACAGTATTTTAATGATATAATATTACATATGTTTGAATCTCATTTTATTTTGCTTTTTATAACCATATTTTATTTTTTTTTCAATGTTTTGCCAATTTGATATTTATATAAAATGACAAAATACATATTTAATATTTTTACTTTTAAAATATGTTCTTTTTCTGAATTTTATTAACATGATATTTTGTTATTTTCATATTACCAAAAAAACTCACAAGTTGAATATCCTAAGGAGTGTATTGGGCATTGAAAGTATTTTTACAAATTATAATGTCTTGCACAAACTAGGTGATTTAGTGAGGTGAAGGTGAAAGGTTTTTTTTCTAATTATCCCTTATTTATGTGAAAAAGAGATGCTATATTAACTACAAAGATGAAAAAAAACTAACAATAAAGTAATAGAGTCTCGATTCTTATGTTTTCATTGCTAGTTTATATGAAAGATCAAATAATGAGTGGTGTGAGTTATAATTTTTATGTGTATTTTATCAGTGCTTTTTTAAAACCTTCAGAACAAACTAAATTATTTTCTGAAAGTTGTTACATTCATCATATTATTCTATGTCATCAAAATATGCTTAAAATACATGCCACTGGGCACTAAGATATCAGTAATCATCACATTTTTGTGTTGTATTCTTACTTTTATGGAATTTTTTAAATATATATATACAAAATAGGAATAAAAGAGGTATGATGATATATGAGTATGGTATAACACTTATTACTAGAGCCTCATCTCAATCTTTAAGTTTTCTTTTATTATTTTATTGTCCAATGTCAGAAGTTTGAAGACTTGCAGCAAACATTTGAGAAGAAATTTAAACATATTAATACTGGTATCTGTCAGACAAACTAAAGTTATTTTAAGATCGTGAGGACTTATTAGATAGATTTATATGCATTGTGAATCTGTGATTTTCAAACAAAAAGAGCAAGCTAGTAGATTAATCATACAGTATTCTTTGGTAGCTAAGATTATATGCTGGAATTGTAAATTGGTTTTATACTACACATTTAGCATAACTATTTTGATCTGAAATTGATTGTTTATGTTAGTATGTCATGTTGTTTTGTTAAGGGCTGTTTTTCAATTAATTATTTAGGGGCACTGGGACACTTTTTTTTAGACCCCCCATACCTGTTCAATGAAATATTTATTGATGAACTCGAATATACTTAGCACTCTGAACAAACCAAACACCCCTGAATTGAATGCACATTTTAAAAATATCATCTGAATATTGCTAAAATTACCACAGTAAAATATATACATCTGCATTGAAGATTTAAATGCTATTCAATGTTTTAAGATATTTCTTGAAAACTAACTTTTGTTTGTCATTTTACATTGGTGATTAAAAGTGTTACCTGATTTGTTATTAAACAAAGAAGGGGGGAGGATACATGAATTTTTCTGTAAGGATAATGGGTTTTCCCCAGATTCAATGGTTTGTTAAAAAAGTCATGAATATGTTATAAAGGAAAAAAACACTTTTATAGTTGCAAATGATAACTAGTTTGATTTTATAAGAACAGATAGGCTACAATTAGATATTGCATAAATGAAGATGAATTGTGTAGTGTTTTGAATAAAGAAAAAGATTACAAATGTTTCCTTTTGTTGCTAATTGGTTATTTATATTTGACTTTAATGTATTGGAATGTGAAAGAAAAGTTATAATTTGAAGATGATTCCCAAAGGCTTTAAGCATTACAGCAAGTTCATTTTCTATGTGTCTTGGGCTTAAGGTGGCAATCTGACAAAGTTGATGGGACAAATGGAGTTACCATCAATTGTTACACCAAACATCCTAGTATGGCACAACTCAAGATAATTGAGCACGATTGTAACATTTACAAAATAGACATTTTGGACAGTTCATGGAAACTGATCCTTATATTTTATTTTTTTAAAATAATTTAATAATTGAATTCATCATTTCTTTCCAAGGTTCCAGATAAATGTGTAGCAATGTCAGTAATTATATATTAAAAAGTCATTTATCTTGCACTAGAAAATATCTTCTATTGCTATTTAAGTGACTATAAAAAAGTATATGAATCGTTGAGTAAAGAAGAAATCAAGATTTATGCAGTTCAAAAAAGAAGAAGGACTCATTAGTTCATCTTCCGTTAAACATAATAAAAAAGAAAAATATGGTTAAAGGTTAAAGGTTAAAAAATTTGAAAGTGAAGATGCAACAACAGTTGTAATATTAAAGAAATGTTGTCATGCACATAAAATCCCCATCGATATGTAAAAGAAATATTATTTTTATGTCAACTTAATACAGATGTATCTACAAACCTCCAGTTAATTTTATAAAGTGTGATTAACCTTTCCTTTATAGTTATTCATTTTTGTAAACTATCCCATTTGAAGGAGTTAGTATAAAATAAGAATATATGACATAGAAGTTGACAACTATTGCTATAGGTAACTGTATTGCCTTCAACATTAAGCAAAACCCACATAGCATAGTCAGCTATAAAAGGACCCCAAATGACAAATGTATAACAATTTAAATAATTTAATTATCTATTTGACTATAACTAAATTCATTGATAATATGTTTACTGTCTCTCTGTATTAGCTCATCCTGAGAGATTTGATGCATTTGTGAGAATCCCAAATTGACAAAATGGTGAAGAATGTTTTATTAATAATTCTTCATCTTCACTGATAACCAGTGAGCTAGAAAAAGGTATTAACCATTGAGGTAGCTAAAAATGTAGTATATCAGATATGTAAGTTATATGTCCTTGATTGAACAAAACAGAATATACTTGTTTTTCATTTACATCTTAGCATCCTGGATATGAAATTGATTTTCGCAGCTTGAATTCAAGTAATTTAAACTATAAATCAACTGATAGAATGCAAATAGGCAGAGTAATTTAGTCAGATTCTGACCTATATTTCATGTTTTATTTTTTATTATTTTCTTTGGTTAAATTACCCCAAACTCATTTAATTGATACAAAGCACACAAAAAGCCACACAAAATGTGAGTACTCGAGTTTACTGAAAGCAAGTTCAAAACCAAACAACTAATAAAAATATCATGTATCTAATAATTAAAACAGAAAATGGAAACTGGGAATGTGTCAACGAAATATTAATCTGACCAAAGAGCAGAAAATATCAAAAGGCCACCAATTGGTCTTCAAACCAGTGAGAAAATCTAGCACTCTAAGGCAGAATTCAATTGACCCCTTAACAATAATGTATACTATTTAAGCAAAACATACAAAATAACCAAAATAAAAAAAAACAAACTAGCACCACTATTCCATTAGTCGGTACTTTAGAACTGGCATGGAAAATGGATATTGTTCGACTGAACTTTGCGGTTACATAATTCGGCCTTCTTTTATAACTTTAAGGGTCCCTATACTTCAGAGTTAAGTGTCATTCATGGTTATGGTTGGGTAAGGGGATGTGTTAGGTTGGGGTAGGTTTTAGCTAGGGTTAGGGCTAGTGTTATGTTTAGATATGGGTTAAGAAAAGTTTAGTATAGCTCCTTATGGGTTGGGACCCGTAAAGTAAAAGAAGGCCCAAAATTCTTGAAATTAAGTAATAGAATGAAATTCAAAACAGTGTGGCTGTGGCCATTGATTGACACATTAAATTCGTCCATTGACTGGGACAATTTAGGTGAACGTTTGTATGTAACGACCACTGCTCACTATGTACTTTTTAAAGACACTTAAATTATGGGGTCACCAAAGGTTCTCAACACCTTAATAAAGTAATTCGAAAAATTAATCAGAAATAACACGATATTTTGATTTATATCAATTATATAAATCAAAACATAAAGGTTATTCCTGATTAATTTTTCAAATTATTTTATAATTAGAGGCGTTAAGAAACCTTTGGTGACCCCACAGTTTAAATGTCTATCGTAGGTACGTCGTGAACAGTGGTCGTTACAGACAAACGTTCACGTAAATTGTCCCAGTCAATGGATAAATTTAATGTGTCAATCAATGGCCACAGCCACACTGTTTTGAATTTCATTCTAATAAACTTAGAAATGTAACTTCCTCGTGCAAAACTCTGATGTTTTGTTCAGATTGTGCTATACTTAGCTTGTTTTTCAGTGGTTGTCATTGTTTCAAGTCTGCCATATTTGTTTTTCGTAAATTGTTTTGTAATAAATTAGGCCATTATTTTTATAAATTGAATTGTTTTTAAATGGTGAGGCCTTTTTAAGCCGACTATATGATATGACTTTCACATTGTTGATTGTCGTATGAATTCGTTTAATTTGAAATTCTTACATCCACCTCATTTTATCGTTGGTGTATATTTATCTCACTGGCAATCATGCCAAATCTTTTTATTTTTAAATTTAGGTCCTTTTCGGATTTTGAAAAAAATGGTCTTGAGCTTCATTGAAGATGAGTAATTATCGAAATGTGCATGTGTTGCAGTAAAACTAGGCGTGCCTGTCCCAAGCCAGCAACTGTGGTCTGGTGGTTGTCATTTGTTGCCGTCTGCTATAACTGTTTTTCTTGTATTACTTTTAAAATTAATTTTTTTATTTTCATTTTTTTTTCATAATGTGTCAACCTTGTCATCCCTGACTTTTCATATCTGTCTTCACATCATTGTTTCTAAATGTCGTATAGTTAGCATGGTAGACTAAGTATTTGCGTTTCAGAATTTAGGTTGCTCTTTTGTTTACCATACTGAAGTCAATATAACTGAAAAATGCGATTGAACAAAAAATACAGTATCAACTGAACATACTTTCCCAAACTGAGGGATGAATCAGATGTAGAATAATATGAAATAATTTAGATACAGGTGAAAATGAATTTTTGAGACTTTTTTTAAATATTGTATTCATAGCATGATAAAAGATCTAAAAGCACCAGTGGTCGTAGGTTTTTAAAGATAGCAAAAAAAAAGTAAAAGGTCATGATACATATTCAAATTCAGTTCTGAATAGTATAATGAAAGTACTTCATTTAACTGTGTATGTAGAATTTTTGGCAGTGTTAGAAAGTGGTGAAAATTCTAAATAGGCTATCACTATCCCTTATGGGCCAGGAAATACTACCGTGCTACCTATAGTGTGCTTTTACAATAGTAGTTAATATCATTTTCATTTGGATTACGGTGGGTAACTGTCGGTCTAATTCGAAATCAAATTCAGATTCTTTATAATCTTGATACACTGTTTATCGGCGATACAACATTATGTTATGTTGCAGACTAGTAATTACAATTATCGGTAATTCGTATATTTTCCCTTTGATCTTACTGCCTAATATTTTCGAGTATCAACGTACTGACTGTATCACTGAAAATATTAGGCAATACATTGTGTGACGTCATAATTACCGATAAACAGAATAATAGGTAGTTTCGTTTTTGATACTGACTATATGGTGTGGAATAGTCAGTATCAAAAACGAAACTCCTAACGGGCTCGTCTAGATATTCCACATGATATAGTCAGTATCAAAAACGAAACTACCTATAATTCTATATATATCTACTATATTTAACATGTTTAACTAAAAGTTTTTTTTTTAAATATGTATTTGAAAACTTTTTTACTATTCCAACACTCAAAAGTTCATCTACTTTCGACGTAGATTGTTTTGTCCAATTATATCGTTAAATAAACTTTATTTAATTGAATATATTTAATACACGATATATCTATAACTTTGATATTCATTTGCTGGAGTTTTTCATCTTCACCTGAATGTCATTCTGCATGGCATGTTTGCTTGGTAAATATTTCGATTTTTCACAAAATACAATGGACTTTAATCAAAAACCAAATTATCCTGGTTATACCAAAAACAATCGAGTCTAATGTTTATAAAACAATTCTCAACGCTTGTTACACAGCTAACCTAATTTCTACAGAAAAACGGAACAGTTTATTATAAAGTGTTCTTAAAATTCGGTTTTCGTACGATAAAAATTCATTTCGATAATTTGAACATTCTTTCACATAACAGTAGAATGTTCCAAGTCCATAATACATCATTACAGTCGTTTATTTAGCACAGTTAAAAAGTTATTATCTTTTGCGCTTTGCAACTGAATCATGCCAAATTTTCCTTACGTTTATAAGGAACCCAAAATCTCTAATAAATACATGTATTTAATGTCGTGAACTATAATCAAATCTCATACCTTTTCTTGTTATCTATTTAATCCCCCCCCAAAAAAAAATGCAATTTATCATCGTTTCACTTTAATCTGAAACCGAAATACCAATAACATGTCCTACACTTATTGTTGGGTTTCCTTTCACAATCATATGATCTATATTTTGTATGATTACTCTCTCTGGATTTAAAAAAGTACCATTTTCAATGTCTAAAACTGTTATGCTTTCATGGTTGCTGACCAAGTCTGTTCTTGGCTGAAGTCCATAACATTTGGATTTTAATTCAGCAACGCACAATGTCTGTAAACTGTTATTTTCAAGGTATTGGTACTCGGAAAGGCGTCCATCTTTAGTTCTATTTGAATTATCTGAAGAATAGTCTTTATCTAATGTATCACTAGTATTTGACACCTCCTCTGCGTTATCTATCGTAACTGTTACACCACCGTGTTTTGTGTAAGATTCGTTGCTACTTATTTCACCATTATTGCTTTTGATCACAGGGGTTGAAGCAGAATCATAAGTTGTATTATTCGTCGGATTTGCCTAAAACAGAAAACGAGAAAAAAATCTATTTAAACAGTGCACACGCTAAAATGTCTGGCCTTCTTTACTAACCATTAATGTTATGTTGAAAGTCAAAATATAAAGCTTTACTACAACCATCACATAAACTTAACATGATCAAAGAAAATGGGGTCAAGGTCATATGAAATTAACAAGAAATATATGTACACCTTACAATCATTAAATGCACTAAATATAGTTGACCTAATGTTTAACCAAGAAAAATGAATATTGACCAATGAACCATGCAAATGAGGCCAAGGTCAGTTTAACCATAACAAGGCAGACATGTACAGCTTACAATCATTCCATACAATACCTTTTGCTTATAGTTTAAGAATTCACAAAAACATAACACCGAGCAATGAACGTGAAAATGAGGTCAAGGTGAAATAAAACCTGTAGGAATGACATATACATTATAAAATATTTCCATTCACCAAACGTAGTTGACCTATTGCATATAGTATTGAAAAAAGAGACAAACACTCAAATTTACCTTTAGTTCTGAACCATGAAAATGAGGTCATGGTTAGATGACACCTGCCAATTTGACATGTACACCTTACAATCATTCCTTACACCTAATATACTAGACCTATTGCTCATAGTACCATGAGATATGGACTTGACCACCAAAACTTAACCTTGTTCACTGATCCATGAAATGAGGTCGAGGTCAAGTGAAAACTGTCTGACGGGTATGAGGACCTTGTGAGGTACAGACATGCCAAATATAGTTATCCTATCACTCATAATAAGAGAGAAATTTACGTTACAAATTTTAATCAAGTAGTGACTGAACCATGAAAACCAGGCCTAGGACAATGGACATGTGACAGACGAAAAATTCAAAACATAAGGCATCTATATATAAAGTATGAAGCATCCTGGTCTTCCACCGTCTAAAAATTACAAAACACATAACCCTCCCCCTGGAAGTTAAATAGTCTTTCTCAAGCCTTATGGCTTTAATCACGATTCATCGAAGAAGGCATTACAATGGCTCTTGTGCTTTAAAACGTACTTTAATTTATTTGGATCAAAATATGTTTGCCTCTAAAACTAACGTGCACGCCCGGGTGTTTTGACATAACTGTAGCTACGCGCCGGCGAAAATACAAATTAAAACAAAATATTTTAGAGGGTAACAGACCCGGAGGCTTATTACCTTGTATTCAGATGCCTTATGTAAGGAAATTTACTTCCGTTATAAGTCCGTTGTCCTTGACCTCATTTTCATGAGGCAGCGGCTGCTTAAAAACAAGATTTTTTTATTTTTGTTTGTCTTTTGAATTTTCAACTGTTATGAGTAATAGACTAACTATATTTGGTATTTGTGTTTCTTGTTTAGTATACATGTTCGTAGGACAGGATTCATTTGATTTAAACTTCGTTCATAGATCAGTGATTATGGTTAAAGTTAAATGGGTATGACCATCTCTGACATACTGTATGCTGTAGGTCAACTATATTTTGTTAATATAACGATTGTTAGGTGTATATCTCAATTTGACATGTTTCATATTACCTTGACCTCATTTACATGGTCCATTGGTCAATGTTTATTTTTTGTGTTTTGGTCTATTTTTTCTTCTAATACTATAAGCAATACGGCCACTATATTTGTTGATTGTAAGACGTAAATGACTGTCTGGTAGTGTTCATCTGATCTTGACCTCATTTTCATGGTTGATTGGTCAATATTCCGTTTTCCTTAATAATAAGTTTCTTTCTTTGAATGCTTTAAGTAATAAGGTTTGTTTGACTATCGATCTGTTTGGTCACTTTACATTTCCTTCTATTAAACTTTTTTTCGGTTTCAAGGTTATAACCATCTGTTAAACAAACAATTCAATATTGAGTCCTACGAAAACTAAAATACCGGTAAACTCAAACTGTTTAGTGTACTTGCATCTTTTAATCTTGTTTATTTTTAAAATAGTAGATTTCTTAACCTATACACATAATATATTACCTTCGTTTTCTTTATACGTCTGCGCTTGAACACACAGTATAAGATGATGAAAGTAATCACTAGACAGAATGCCAATGCTAAGGAAGATAACCCGATTGAAATGCCATTAACTTTATCAAAGTGTTCCATGGTAACAGTCCCATTACAGTTTGCATCACAGTACTGGCATTCTGTTTTTGAAGAGTTTTTGTATCTTTCAGGGCATTCACGTACACACAATGGTTGCATTCGTTCATCCATATCAAAATCTTCAAATCCTTCAAAGGTTATGATGGATCCTTTTTGTGAACATTTCAAATCTGTAGTCCTTTTTATAATGAAAAAGTCTTTTGGGCATAACGACGTACATGGATACTTGTTGTCCATTTTGTTACATGGATGACAACATTCGAAACGTCGATCCACATTGTTTAAGCACTGGTAAGCACTTACATGCTGCTGAAACGAAAAAAAAGAGACAATTAATTCTAAATTTACAACACCTTCTTAAAGCAGAACTGGGGTTTAACAATTGATACACCTATCAATCGTCTGACTAAATAGATAGATACCAAAGACATGTTGTTTGTAGAAATGATCTATTTTTTTAAAACTAGGCGCAGACCATGACCATGGCTGTTGTTTTGTTTAGCATCAAGTTAAATTTTCAAATTCTACCAGGCAGACAGGAACAAACACACACACACATATATTTTTTCTTTGATATCTTAACTATTCGGATTCTATTATTATACATAACTAATTACACATCGATATAGAATGCTTAAATTTTGAACTAATATTAGTGACACGTTTCATATTTGCCTGGTATATTGAACCTGGTAAAGTGTTGCGATCTTATTGTGAGAAGTCTGAGATCGGACCACGAATGCAATCAAATTCAAGCCAGCTTATATATCTATGGAAAAATCCCGGTTTGCTTTATAAATAGGCAACACAAGGCGGAAATAACAAACAGAAATGTGTTTGTCAAAACGTTTGTTATTCCTTTACAATACATGCACTACACTTAACGCAAAATTCATGTACTTTTGTTGAAAATTACCCAAAAGGCAATTAATAAAGTAACATTCAAACATCATCATGCTATTATATTTGGAACTAAATCGTTAGTTCCAATAGTACAGTTTAGTTTAATAAAATAAACTTGACTGTGTTTGTTTGTTTGGAAAGGGTTAGATTATTTCAGAATTTTGTTAATTCTTAACTATAAATCAAAGTGAAAGGTCAGGCATTCATGTTTCGGTTAGGTGCGCTCCTGGTAAACTTTCTTACATAAATATCAATTATATGTTGCCTCTTAAGTGGAAACAAGTCTAAATATTGCACACAAAGCCTAAGGGAATTATACATTTATGTATTCGTGCTGTTGCTTTTCCCCCTGTGTTTGACCTCGGAAGAACTCTTTGTATCTAAATTTAAAAAATATTCATTATATAATAGTTAAAAAACGATAAAGGGGTTCATTATTTAAATAAAATACACAAAAAACACCATAAAAGAACCATTCATTTACGTTTATTCAATTCACACGAAAAACAAATATATCAATTTACCTGAGATTTAGCATGGTCAATCATTATCCATCATGATCAAAATAATGCGTTGTCTGATAATACTCATTTTGACCGACACATTTGGTATTTTTCATTTGTTCTGATTTTGCTAATAGAACGAATTTTACTCGACGATTTTTGCATAGATTTAGAAGTTGAATTGTATTTTATTGCATTCATTATCAGATACCAGATCTTTCACGATCTGATCATGTTATTGGCCACCGTTCTTATTAGTTCACGATCATTACATAACAGCCGTGTAATACACACATAATTTACCTATAATAATAAATTGTCCTGTTATTTAAACTGACCTATAAACCGAGACCCAAATACAATTTAGCAGATTCTTGGAGGAAAAAAACAATTCCGTCTATGAAGGTCCTTCATCAGTTATTCATGAAACAATTTCGTGATTAATTTACCTTAAATACATGGAAAAAAGCAACCAAAATCCATTTCAGTAGAGCCATCTGTAAAATGAGTTTTTTTTTTACCAGGAACAAACCGTTAAGCGTGGGTAGTTTTTAACTAACGTTATAAATAGCCTCTTACTGTCACGATTTAATAAACTAAAACTAGCTCCTGTATTGATATTAACTTAATTTGTTTTTGATTTTCATATGTTCAGAAGTGGATTTTTGGGGGGGGGGGGGGGGGGGTCATCCTCTTGTTGCAAATTTTTTGTCGATAATACAGGAAATCAATGAGACATGAACGCTTATCAACTTCGAGTACAATATATATTAGAAAATATAATATTATGGTTGATTCCATAAGGGTGGATTGATGCCACTTTATTAAAATTTAAAATTTACTGGATAAACGACTCGTTGCAACACAGGAAACATTGAAAGATTCGATAATACGGAAATCCTGACTCAAATGCACAATATCACCTAGTTTGTGTTTGTTTTAGCATTTTCCAGGAAGATGTCTCTGTGTCCCGACATAATATTATGACTCGGCGCCAGATATATTTTGCTCATTATTCTTATTGCTTCCAGCTTAGGCATGTTAGAATAAAGGAATATTATATATATATTAATTTTGAGAAAGTCTTTTTTGAAGTTACACTTCTAAAAACCTAAACAAATCACACTATCTCCATTTAGATGAAATATGGCAAGGAGCTATATATTATTTGAAAATAAGCAGAGGTGAGTATAATTGCCAATGAGACAACTATCCACCAAAGTTCAAATGAACTACGGTCGATGTAAGCAATTTAAAGACATTGAACAGTACGACCTTCAACAATGATAAAAATATGAAAAATGCAATCGAGAAAACAAACGGCCTAATATATAACAAAACAATTTACGAAAAACAAATATGAGTGACATAAACCAAAGACAACCACTGAACTACAGGCTCCTGACTCGAATCTGTGTAACTTTTATTCTAATTGGATTGGATAGAAAATATATTTACAGAATATTGCATGTCTGATTTTGGTTACCATAAGTGTTGATTTGCCTACTCCATTGTTCAAATCAGTGCTAACAAGACTTTGGGATAAACATGATGTGATATTATGAAAACCTCACCTAAATTTTTCGGTGAAGAATTTAACTTACTAAACTAAACTCGTTTGTTTAAAGTAGACAAAAGTAACATTTGCTGATGCCCTCAAAGATTGTCCTTATTTCATCTTACATTGAACTGAATCCAATTTCGCCGGACAGGAAACCCGACGAGTGTGTATGGGGAAAACCGGCCCCATGTCACATAAGGATGACAATCATCGCATATGGTTTGTTCTGCTGCTTATTAAAGCTATAACAACATAAAAATTGAAACCTTCCTATGCCAATTGTTTTTTTCTCTGAGGTTTGTACACATTTCAACTTTAATACACCAATGTCTAAGATTTCATACGAAACTTCAGTAATAGGATATATACTGAGCCAAAAAAGTTTAGCAACAAAAATGTGAAATTTTATTTTATCACAAAATCATAGCAACATATAATTTTAATAATAACAAAATGGAATTATGACATGTCAGAAGCAACATGAATGTTTATCACTCACATTCATGCGGATTTTCTTTGTATGGAGCGTGGGAGGGTCAAAATGCGAAAATGAGTATAGTGCTATTCAAAATCAATTTCTCAGCCATGCCCTAAGTGTACCAATGAAGGATTGGTAGGCACACCAGCAGCTGCCCTTAGTCAATGCACTACTTTTGTGGCCGGAAAAAAACTTGTCACGTGTTGACGTAAAGTGAAGGTAGTGCTCCTCCCTTGACAATAGTTTTTTTTGATCTACGATATATCGACCTATCCTGTGCAGTTGCAATTTGTCGATATCTTTTTGTTAGTCTCTTAACTGTTGCCGTATGCACATTAAATCGAGCCACGATGTCAGTAACACTCATTCTGCCATCAACCATTCCAAGACCTTTCTGACGGTCATTTTCGGGCAGGCCTGGTTGACGCCCCATGCAGTTTTTCCAAAGGTGTATGTGTTTTTCTTACCAATGGTGTGTTGCTGAACGTTAGTGAAAAAGAAATTTTTAATATCATTTTAAAAGTACAGGTACAGAAGGTAAAACATCAATTGCACGTGCAAAGCTGAAATGGTTGTTGCGAAATCAATCACCAGGAAAAAAGTACGACTGTTTTAAATTACAGGTTAAACTAAGGATTATATCAATGATGTTTAAATAAAAGAAAGAACAAAAAAAATTTTTTTTTTAAAAGTGTTGCTAAACTTTTTTGGCTCAGTATATATGATTATTTGTTAAATGAAAAAAGTTTGCTTTATTTCATACGATGTTCCATTAAGTATTATGAATCCATCGTTCCTTGGATCTGCTGTGATATAAATAAATGCTTTGTCATGGAACATATTTAATTCCGTGTTCTCAACATAGGTGTATATAACGGATTGCCGGTGAACATAGGCACTGATCCAATAAAATTCAAACGATTTTTACCAATACATTGGTGCTTATGTTGTGTTTCTTTTTTTCTTTCTTTTTTTAAACCTTATTGGTGAACTCTGATTATTGTATCATTCCCTAGCAGTAAAAAAAAGGCTCGATATAAAGGTGACGAATAAGAACACACTTTAGGTGATATGAATTTAAAAAGGATAAGGATGGGGGTACAAAATGAGCTTGACCTTTTGACTTTTCACAAAAATCTATTTTTTTTAACTTCAATCTCTATATCTTCCGTTATTTCTCGTCCAGTTCCATTAGAAACACAAATAAGAAACTACAGTACGAAAGTACGTGCATTCCAAAACTGTTTTCCGTTCTCTCACTTTAGTTTGTCTCTACCAATTGTAATGAAACTAATATACAATTGTTATGAAACTAATATACAATTGTAATGAAACTAATATACAATTGTAATGAAACTAATATACAATTGTAATGAAACTAATATACAATTGTAATGAAACTAATATACAATTGTAATGAAACTAATATACAATTGTTATGAAACTAATATACAATTGTAATGAAACTAATATACAATTGTAATGAAACTAATATACAATTGTAATGAAACTAATATACAATTGTAATGAAACTAATATACAATTGTAATGAAACTAATATACAATTGTAATGAAACTAATATACAATTGTAATGAAACTAACATACAATTGTAATGAAACTAATATACAATGCGTTTTACCACATAACACATATCAACTTTTGAATTTGATGGGGTCACATTTATTGTTATAGAGTTATGCCCCTCGGAATAATATTGCTATTTTTTTGGTTGTCTAACGTCAGTTTGTCTCAACCAAATGTAATCAGATGTTTACTGTAACCATGGTTTCCACTGATTTCTGCTGTAAACAAGTACTTGTTTAGTTGCTGGATTTTCCCCTCTAATAGATTGAGTTGAGTTACTGCTTGGTCATGAGCTGTGAGTAAGGTCTTGAGCTGCCGAACATAGTCTAGGACAGTAGAGTATTCCATGTTTGTATTGGTAGTATGTTAGCGAGAGGACTTGTTCAGTGATTGAATAACTTTCAATAATTTTACAAATAGCTTTCAATTAATTAGTATAGATAAAAGTAATTTATCAATTCATGATTAAAGATGAAAGGAATTTATTGTGTAATGATTGAAGATGAAAGACATTAATCAATTAATAATTGAAGATGAATTTTTTTTAACCAATTCAGATAAATTGAAGATAAAAAAAATTAATCAAGTAGTAGTTGAAGATAAAAGAAACTAATCTATAAGTAATTGAAGGTAAGAGAAATTAATCAAGTAGTAGTTGAAAGTAAAAGAAATTAATCAAGTAGTAGTTGAAGGTAAAAGAAATTAATCAAGTAGTAGTTAAAGGTAAAAGAAATTACTCAAGTAGTAGTTGAAGGTATCAGAAATTAATCAAGTAGTAATTAAAGGCAAACGAAATTAATCAACTAGTAATATTATTGAAAGTAAAAGAAATTAATTCATAAGTAATTGAAGATAAAAGCAATGTATCCAGTAGAAGTTGAAGGTAAACGAAATTAATCAAGTAGTAATTGAAGGTTTAAGATATTAGTCAAGAAGTAATCGTAGGTGAAATAAATTAACCAAGTTGTAAAAGTATGTTAGAGAAATTTGTAAGTATAATTGAAGATTACAAAAAATGTTTTAAGAAATAAAAATAAAAAAGAAATTGTTGAATAGTTTTAAGAAAAATAAAAATCAGAGAAAAATATTACACATAGAAATTCTGGAAGTGATATGAAAAATGCCATAATCCTTTCCTCCATGTTTTTTTTACATACTTGATTCGCATAGGATTTTTAAAATCATCAGGTTTAACGTATTAATGCATTGCGAAAATAAATATTTCATCAATGAAACTCCAGTCAGATATTCTCATGAATATCCTTTTTATATAAGATGCATTTTTTTTAAAGTCTGATAACGTTTTTTCGTAGGCAATACGTTTCAACTGAGGGACTACACAGGCGTCGAAAGGCGTCATTATGGAGTAAAGGTGTGGCGTCATTATGGAGGAAAGGGTTAATTAATTCAATTGTCTTATTCATCATCATGGGATGATAGTACTATATTTCTATTGGCTATGTGTTAGGTCTTTGATGACATACCGGTACACAGGTATGACTAAGAACACATCATCTATGGCATATGTAGTTTTTTCAATAATGTACAAAATACTAGTTGTTTTCACCTGAAAATCTGAAAATGCTTTATGTCAAATTGTATTACAATCCAAATCAAAGTGTCTAAAAATTTCAAAATGTCTTATGTTAAAGTTTGTCGCTGTTGTTATATTACAACAGGGCATTATAAAACAACAGTGCACACACTGAAATATCTTGTCTTCTTTATTAACTATTTATTTTATGTTGATAGTCCTAAATTTAAAGTTTTACTATAAGTATCACATAAACTTAGCTTGATACATGCAAATGAGGTCAAGGTCAGATAAACTAAATGAGAAATACATGTACACCTTACAATCCTTCAATACACCTAAAAGTAGTTGACCTATTGCTTATAGTTTCTAAGAAATTTGTCTTTCTATGTTGTGATGTTACACTATTGATTCAAATAAGGGTGAAGGTTGGTATCTATTAAAAAGTTTTAAACCGCTGCAATTGTTTGCACCTATTCTAAGTCAGGAATCTGATGTTCAGTAGTTGTCGTTTGTTGGTGTGGTTCATAAGTATTTCCCTTTTTTTAATCTAGATAAGACCGGTGGTTTTCCTGTTTGAATGGTTTTACATTAGCAATTTTTGGGGCCCTTTATTGTTTGCTGTTCGATGAGTGCCAGACTCCGTGTTGAAGACCGTACTTTGAGCTATAATGGTTTCCCTATGAGGTTAAATGAAAACTGTCTGACGAGCACGAAGATCTTGTAAGGTATGCATATACTAATTATCATTATCCTATTACAAAAACAAGAGTGTACACGCTGAAATGTCTCGCCTTCTTTAATAATCATTGATATTATGTTGATAGTCCTCAATATAAAGCTTATACAACAACTATCACATAAACTAAAAATTAACCAAGAAAACTATACATTGACCAATGAACCATGAAAATGAGGTCAAGGTCAGATGAACCAAGCCAGGCAGGCATGTACAGCTTACAATTCTTCCATACAACAAATATAGTTGACATATTGCTTAGAGTTTAAGAAAAACAGACCAAAACACAAAAAATTAACACTGAGCAATGAACCGTGAAAATGAGGTCAAGGTCAAATAAAACCTGCCCAACTGACATATAGATCGTAAAATATTTACATACACCAAATATAGTTGACATATTGCATATAGTATTAGAAAAAAAGACCAAAACTAAAAACTAAACTTTGACCACTGAACTATGACAATGAGGTCAAGGTCAGGTGACACCTGCCAGCTAGATATGTACACCTTATAATCATTTCATACACCAAATATACTAGACCTATTGCATACAGTATAAGAAAAAGAGACCAAAACAAAAAAACTTAACTATAACCACTGAACCATGAAAATGAGGTCAAGGTCAGATGAAACCTGCCAGCTGAACATGTACACCTTACAATCGTTCGATACACCAAATATACTAGACCTATTGCTTATAGTATCTGAGATATGGACTTCACCACCAAAACTTAACCTTGTTCACTGATCCATGAAATGAGGCCGAGGTCAAGTGAAAACTGTCTGACGGGCATGAGGACCTTGTAAGGTACGCATATACCAAATATAGTTATCCTATTACTTAAAATGAGAGATGATTTAACATTACAAAAAATCTTAACTTATTTTTCAAGTAGTCACTGAACCATGAAAATGAGGTCAAGGACATTGGACATGTGACTGACGGAAATTTCGTAACATGAGGCATCCATGTACAAAGTATGAAGCAAGCTTTCTGCAACAAAGTACCAGGCTCTCAGGATAAAGTTTGATACCAACATTTTTTATAAAAAGACCAAAACAACTTTACAGGATGCCACTTCCTCTTAAAACATCATATAGGAAACACTTATACTTGGTAAGATTGTTTACGTTCATGTGTAGCATGCTATTCAACTATTTTACCACAATTATGGGATTTTGAACATTTTTATGCCCCTACCATGGCAAAAAACTCAGACCAAGTTCAAATTTTGGTAGTGTCACATTAATTATTCTTCAGTTATGTACCTTTACAATGTTGTATGTAAGCAGGGACATCATCTGTGTCCCATGGACACAGATCCCATTTGTTTATTTATTTGTAAAATTGATGTTGATCTTTGACCTGAACATCTATAAAATTCTTCCTCATACCTACATCTTCCATCGGCATGAGTTCCATTCCAATCAAACAAGGGATAAGACGGCCATTTGTTTTGAACATACAAACATGCAGATGAACGATCTGACAGGATGGATGTAGCAATCACTATATGCTCTATAATTTGCTCAGGGAGTGAAAATCAGACTGAAACTGAATTCCTTTTTGTCCTCTAAAGTCGTTTATTTCAGTATAAATTCTAAAAGTTTATAGACATATTGTTTTTATTTATTTAAATGTACATAGGGAATAATGAATTTCCTAAGAAAGTAACTATATAAACATATTTTGATGGAATGTTGAGTTTTGATAAAATACCCATTCAGTTACGTTTAATCAAATCACACGGATAACAAATACATCAGTTTACCTGAAATTTAGTATGGTCAATCATTATCCATCATGATCAAAATAATGCGTTGTCTGATAATACTCATTTTGACCGACACATTTAGTATTTTTCATTTGTTCTGATTTTGCTAATAGAACGAATTTTACTCGACGATTTTTGCATAGATTTAGAAGTTGAATTGTATTTTATTTTAATGCATTCATTATCAGATACCAGATCTTTCACGATCTGATCAACATTCTTGGCCACCGTTACTTATTAGTTCACGATCATTACATAACAGCCGTGTAATACACACATAATTTACCTATAATAATAAATTGTCCTATTATTTAAACTGACCTATAAACCGAGACCCAAATACAATTTAGCAGATTCTTGGAGGAAAAAAACAATTCCATGTGTGAAGGTCCTTCATCAGTTATTCATGAAACAATTTCGTGATTAATTTACCTTAAATACATGGAAAAAAGCAATCAAAATCCATTTCAGTAGAGCCATCTGTAAAATAAGTTTTTTTTACCAGGAACAAACCGTTAAGCGTGCGTAGTTTTTAACTAACGCTATAAATAGCCTTTTACTGTCACGATTTAATAACCTTAAACTAGCTCCTGTATTGATATTAAAATTTGTGATTTTAAAAACTTAAAAACTTGTGATTTTCATATGTTCAGAAGTGGATTTTTTTTTTGGGGGGGGGGAGATGTCTCTGTGCCCCGACATGATATTATGACTCGGCGCCAGTAATATTTTGCTCATTATTCTTATTGCTTCCAGCTTAGGCATGTTAGAATGAAGGAATATTATATATATTAATTTTGAGAAAGTCTTTTTTGAAGTTACATTTCTGAAAACCTAAACAAATCACACTATGTCCATTTAGATGAAATATGGCAAGGAGGTGTATATATTAATTGAAAATAAGGAGATGTGAATTGCCAACGAGACAACTATCCACCAAAGTTCAAATGAAGTCGATGTAAGCAATTAAAGGCAACAGTACGGCCTTCAACAATGATAAAAACTCATAGCGTATGGACGGCTGTAAAAGGCCCTTCCATATTTAAATATGAAAAATTCAATTGAGAAAACTAACGGTCTAATGTATAACAAAACAATTTACGAAAAACAAATATGAGAGACATAAACCAAAGACAACCACTGAACCACAGGCTCCTGACCCAAATATGTGTAACTTTTATTCTAATTGGATTGGATAGAAAATACATTTACAGAATGTTGCATGTCTGATGTTGGTTACCATAAGTGTTGGTTAGTCTACTCCATTGTTCAAACTAGTCCGAACAAGACTTTGGGATCAACATGATGTGACAGTATGCAAACCTCACCTAAATAAATAAATAATAAAGTTTTTTTAACAGAATATGGTTTAGAAAATATATTTCTATATCCGATATTATAATAAGATTATTATAAGACTCTCCTTGCCAAGGGGTGGTGATAAGGACTGTGTCCATGCCTTGTGTGTCTTATCAAAGAACAGTTAGAAAGATTGTGGAAGATACTTGGACATTTAAAATACTTTTGGAATCACAATATGGTTATAAATGGAGAATTGTTGTTGAACAATTCAGATTTTCAATTTGAGATTAGTCCCTTTCTACTCTTTCGGTGAACAATTTGACTTACCCAAATAAACTCATTTGTTAAAAGTAGACAAAAGTAACATTTGCTGCCATATTTTATCTTACATTGAACGGTTTCCAATTTCGCCGGACAGGAAACCCGACAGAGTGTATCTGGGGAAAATCGCCCATGTCACATAAGGATGACAATCATCGCATATGGCTTGTTCTGCTGCTTATTAAAGCTATAACAACATGGAAATTGAAACCTTCTTGTGCCAGATCTATTTTTCTGAGATTTGTACACATTTCAACATTAATACACCAACTTCTAAGATCTTCGCGTGAAACTTCAGTAATAGTATATAATTATTTGTTAGAGGAAAAAAGTTAGTTCTATTTCATACGATGTTCCATTAAGTATTATGAATCCATCGTTTCTTGGATCTGCTGTGATATAGTATTTTGTCATGGAACATACTTGATTCCCTTTTTTCAAAATAGGTGTATAGCGGATTGCCGGTGAACTTAGGCACTGCATTATCCCATAAAATGCAAATGCTAATTACCAATACTTTGTACTATAAGCTTACATCTCATGTTGACAGAAAATGTCATTATAGACTCTCAATAGGAGTTACTTCCACTCAACCACGTTTTTATCATAACGTTACAATTGGTAAGAAAGAGAAGATATACAAACATAAGTTAACAATGTTTTCCACTGGTCTAGGCTATAATCTTATCAATGATGCATATTTTTGTCAGATGAGTCATTCAGACTCCTTGAAGCCTACAGATATATATCCCACAAAGGGCGTTTACGGATGTGTCCGACAGACCAGATATACAATTTTGGAGAGAAACAGGGTTCAAGCGCGAAAAATGCCAGAATCATTAATAAGGGAACGGCATGATGTTTTTGCTAACCTTTTCGATCTCATTTTGTGCCCCGTCCCTATCCTTTTTAAACTCATATTCATATCAGATCACCTAAAGTTTGTTCTTATTCGTCACCATTTTTTCGAGCATTTTTTGTTTACTACCGGGGAATGATACAATAATCAGAGTTCATCAATAAAGTTTAAAAAAAAAAAAAACACAGCATAAGCACCTACAATCTATATTATTTAAGACCATTCTGTATTATTTGTGAAGTTGTGATTATTCATCTATTAGGTCTTGGTACTCTCCGTTGATTTAAAAAAAAAAGGACGATATACCAATATGTAATAATGTTTAGAAACAAAAACAATTCATATAACAGTGAAATTAAACATTCATTGTCCTTTTAGCAACAATACAATCTGTGTCTTCCCAGCGGTCTGTATAACGTCCATATGTGTAAGTTAGATTCTAGTCAAGGAAAATGTGTTACCATATCCTGAAACAATTGTTCCAATCAAAAACAAGTTATACCAAAGAATCAGTGTACTTGAACTTTGAACATATAACAACTTCCTACCTTTGTCTATTTTATGTAACTTGTATAAGTTTTATCAAAATTTAACAATTGTACCTCAAACCATCACCCGAAACAAGAAATTTCAATTGATTTTTTCAGTCTTCTTTCCCAGCCAGACCTTGACCTTTTGACTTGTCCACAAAAATCTATTTTGTTTTAACTTCTCTTTATCTTAAATTCCGTTATTCCTCGTCAAGTTCCATTAGAAACACAACTTAGAAACTACAGTTACCATCCCGAAACCAACTTATTATTTTCCATTTGTATATTTTGCAACATTGATCTCCCCTCAAATACACTCAATAGGCTTCTTCTTCCCTATATGTTTCATCCGTACTAATTCCTTTGTAATCAATGAAGGAAAACTCAAGTAACAATCCAGAACCCACTTTTCCTTTTTAATGCCCACATCGTAGCGAAAAGGGTACTAAGTTTTACCCTTGTCCAACTGTACGCCCGTCCCTATGTACGTAAGTACATTCCAAAATTGTTTTCGGTTCTCTCACTTTAGTTTGTCTCTTTTGGAATGAATCTAATATACAATGCGTTTTACCACATCACACAGATCAACTTTTGAATTTAATGGGGTCACACTTATTGTTATAGAGTTATGCCCCTCGGAATAATATTGCTTTTTTCATGTTGGTTGTCTAACGTAAGTTTGCCTCAACCAAATGTAATAAAACTTGTGCACAATGCTTATTACTACAAAACTCAGATCAAATACAAATTTGGTAAACGTCGCTTTTACAGTTTTTGAGTCATGTCCCCGTTATAATGTTTTATGCAAACGGGGGCATCATCTGTGTCCAATGGCACAGTTCCCATTTATGTTAGTATAATTGTCACGATAACACTAATGAAAGCTTTTGCGCCTCTCACAGACTGATAAAATTTAAACTTTAAATAAAACTATAACAAATTCATTATTTTTATTCATATAAGATATACCAACAAAAACAATGCACACGACAAAGCACTAGATTACAATACAGTGGTAACAATATTCACACCACATAATTATTCAGAATTTAATTAACAGTGTCTGGAGCTCGAGAATACACAGAAATCTTTTGTCATTGACTGTACAGTAGTGTCGTTGTCTTGTTGTTTATGTCTTAGTGAACTCTGTGGTGAGCTATCAGTAGATGAAGGAGTGAAGTTGGCTGACTTTGTGATCAGGTTAGACAACTCTTGGACTTGGTTCCATTTTTTTTCTCTATAATGGTTGTACATCTTACGGATACCAATTGTAGTTGACTTTTGGATCATCAGGTGTTTACTTTAACCATGACTTCCATTGATGTCTGCTGTAAACAAGTAGTGGTCAAGTTGCTGGATTTCCCCCTCTAATAGATTGAGTTGAGTTACTGCTTGGTCATGAGCTGTGAGTAAGGGTTGAGCTGCTGAGCATAGTATAGGACAGAAGAATATTCCATTTTTGTATTGGTATTGGTGAGAGGACTTGTTCAGTGATTTGAATAACTACCCAAAATGATGGTCATGTATATATATCTTTAAAATTTACTCAAAATTAAAGTAAGCTTGGGTTGGGCTTGTATTTGTGATAAAATCTTTTCATTTTTGTTACTTCTAACCACTTAACATCAAAGGGTTTTACAAATAGCTTTTAATTAATTAGTATAGATAAAAGGATCCCCCTGATTAAAGATGAAAGGAATTAATTGAGTAATAATTGATGATGAAAGAAAAGTAATCAATTCATCTAAATTGAAGATAACAGAATTTAATCAAGTAGTAGTTGAAGGTAAACGAAATTAGTCAAGTAGTAGTTGAATGTAAAAGAAATTAGTCAAGTAGTAGTTGAGGGTAAAAGAAATTAATCAAATAGTAATATTATTGAAAGTAGAAGAAATTAATCATTGAAGTAAAAGCAATTTATTAAATAGAAGTTGAAGGTAAACAAAATTAACTAAGTAGTAATTAAAGGTTAAAGCAATTAGTCAAAAAGAAATCGTAGGTTAAAGAAATTAACCAATTTGTAATAGTATGTAAGAGAAAGTTGTAAGTATAATTGAAGATACAAAAAATGTTTTAAGTAATGATAATATAAAAATAAATTTTTGAAAAGAATTTAAGAAAAAAAAAAAACAGAGAAAAATATTACACATAGAAATTATGGAATGGAAAAACAAGATATGAAATATACCTTAATTCAATTTTCTTATTCAGCATCATGGGATGATAGTACTATATTTCTATTGGCTATGTGTTAGTTCTTTGATGACATACGCAGGTATGACTAAGAACATATCATGGCATGTGTCGTTTTTTTTAATAATGTACAAAATACTAGTTGTTTTCACTTGAAAATTCTTTCTGTCAAATTGTAGTACAATCCAAATCGGTGTCTAAAAAAATTAAAATGTCTTATGTTAAAGTTTGACGCTGTTGTTATATTACAACTTGCAGGGCAAAATAAAACAACAGTGTACACACTGAAATGTCTTGTCTTCTTTATTAACTATTGATTTCATGTTGGTAGTTCTAAATATAAAGCTTTACAAGTATCGCATAAACTAAGCTTGGTACAAGATAATGAGGTCAAGGTCAGATACACCAAATGAGAAATACAATTCAATTCAATTCAATTCCATGTTTTATTAAAGTCTCATCTCTCAACAAGTACAATCAATCTTTATACATTGTAAAATAACACTAAATAAAATGAGAGCCATTCTATATAGAATTATAAGAGACTATTAAAATACATAGATATAATACACAATATGAAATAAAATACTATTTACAATATATAAAATTTCTACGTCTTTTTAAAATCAAATGACAGGTTTTGGCACACACACGTATCATGTTTACATCCGAGAATAAAAACACTAACTTTTGATTATCATCTAAAGTATTAAAATTATCATTAAAAGTTTCTGCAACATAATATAAATGGTTTCTAAAATCGTCATAAAGAGGACATTTTATTAAAACATGCGCTGCATCTTCAATAAAAACGTCACATATATGGCACACTCTATTTTCTAAAACAATATTTTCATATCTCCTCGTTTCAATTCTTAGGGGAGCAACACCACATCTAAATTTGGCGAAAGCACTTCTGTGACTGAAGGGTAAAGCTATTTTACAATATTCCTCCGGTTCAAAATTTTCCTTAAACAGTCTATAAATTCGTAGCTTATTGCCACCTCTGCAGATTTATCTGAATGTAAAACAGCATGCCAATTATCGATATGTATTTCGTGTAATTTTGACATAATTTTTTTTATAACATAGTTAGTTCAATACCAGCCTTTATACTGAAAGCAGCAGCAGAACAACTTGCTCCTATACTCACAGACCTATATCAAACATCATTGAACACTGGTGAAGTCCCGCAAGATTGGAGAGATGCCAATGTAGTTCCACTTTTTAAAAAAGACGAAAGGCACCTAGCATCTAACTACAGACCAGTATCTCTAACTTCCATCACATGTAAGGTCTTAGAACATATTGTACATAGCAACATCATGGACCACTTTGACAAAAATAAAATACTAACTGATGCACAACACGGATTCCGCAAAAGACGATCATGCGAATCCCAACTAATCGTAACCATCAACGACATTGCATCGAAATTAAAAAGTAGCGGCCAAGTAGACATCATCCTGCTTGACTTTGCAAAAGCATTTGACAAGGTACCACATCACCGCCTCCTACACAAGTTGGAATACTACGGCGTCAACCCCAAAACCAATAAATGGATTCGCTCCTTCCTACATAACAGAAAACAGAGCGTGATATTAGAGGGTGCCGTCTCTTCACAAGTACCAGTACTCTCTGGTGTACCCCAAGGCACAGTCCTTGGTCCATTACTGTTCCTGGCCTACATTAATGACATGCCAGAAACAGCATCTACATCAGAGACCAAATTGTTCGCGGATGACAGCCTTCTCTTTCGTACCATCACCAACCAAGCTGACAGTGAACTTCTACAAAAGGACTTAACAGCATTGGAAGACTGGGAAAACAAATGGCAGATGAGTTTTAATGCCAAAAAATGCCTTGTCATTAGAATATCCCCCAAAAATAGACCAGTGATACAAACATCGTACCATCTTCACGGTCATACTCTAGACACAGAGGAAGCAAGTAAATATCTTGGAGTAACCATCAGCAACAACCTAACATGGGATAAACACATAGACAATACAGTAGGCAAAGGAAACAGAACGTTGGGGTTTATACGTAGAAACCTCAAAGGCTGTACAAAACCTGTAAAAGCAGCTGCATATGTGTCCATGGTAAGACCTGCAGTGGAATATGCAAGCACAGTATGGGACCCAACCGCCCAAAATAAAATCAAGGCAATTGAACAGGTGCAGAAAAGAGCAGCACGATTTGTGAATAACAACTACACAGACCGAACACCTGGCTGTGTCACAAATATGGTTAAAAATCTAAAGTGGGAAAGCCTCGAAGAACGGAGGAAAACAAATAGATTGTGCATGCTATTCAAGATCCAGCATGAACTTATAGATATAGACCGTCACCAATATTTGACCCCGAATGATAACCGGACCAGAGGTAAAAACCGCTTCTTCCAAGAAAGAACAAGTACAGACACCTATGGCCAATCTTTCTTCCCGAGGACAATCAGGGACTGGAACAACCTACCAACAACAGTTACAGCGACCAACACCGTTGAGGGATTCAGAGCTGCCCTGAAGGCATGCTCTGAAAGGAAGTAGGAAAACCAGTTGTAAATAATTTTAATTGTATATTTTTTTGCGAACGTTTTAAATGTAATTTGTAAATAGCCAAGAGAAATCTTTCTGTGTTGCCCGACACTGCGTAAAGTTTTCGCGCGGAACCATTAACATTCAGCAATGAATCCGGTTCCTTACCTGGAAGAAGAAGAAGAAGAAGTAGTGTCCATATTTTCAGGACACGATAAATGACTTAAATTTAGTTCACAGAAGGTTTTCTTAACTAAAAAATTCCCGTTTTTAACAAATTTATGCTTAATACTCATACTATTAGCCCACTTGTGAACTTTTGCATTTAACCGATTTGAGCTCATGTTATTTAATCTACACCACAAACGAATAATACTTTTCCACTGCTTATCAAAAATAGGTGTTATACCTAAGTCTCCAGTAACTGCAGCATTTGGTGCATATCCTACTCCGAGAAAAAATCTACAAGCCCTATTATGTATGGAGTTAATACAAGAATATGTTTTACACCCCATATACCTGCTCCATATTCTATTATAGGACAAACCAAACTTTCAGATAATTTTACAAATACATCGAAACAAACACCACCTAAAAGTTTACACTTGGCTATTACCAACCCTAAAGCTCTATTTGCCGAAGATGCAACGGCTTTTGCGGTAACATTATAGTCTAAATGCTCGTTTAAAACGAGACCAAGATAAGTATAATTACTAGAAAAATTAATAGTATGACCATTACAATTAAAAACTACATCAGATATAGGTATAGATGGCGGTCTAAAATGTACAACGTTACTTTTGTTTGCATTAATTGTCATACAATTGTCTTCACACCATGTAGATAAAGCATTTAACAGAAGTTGAAGCTCTTTTTCATCGTTTGCTATAATTACGTCATCAGCATATAATAAAATACACAGTTTTTCATCACCTATTTCTATTCTGCAGTCAAAGGACTTAAGAAATGTAACTAAATCATTAATATACAAGTTGAACAAAATGGGCGACAAGGGACATCCTTGTTTCAAGCCACAGTTAGCATCAAACCAGTCTGTGAAATGACCGTTTATTCTTACAAAACATACATGTACACCTTACAATCCTTTAATACACCAAATGCAGTTGACCTATTGCTTATAGTTTAAAAGAAACTTGTCTTTCTATGTTGTGATGTTACCACTATCTTTTCAGATAAGGGTTAAGGTTGGTACCTATTAAAACGTTTAAAACCGCTGCAATTGTTTGCACCTACTAGTATCCTAAGTCAGGAATCGGATGTTCAGAAGTTGTCGTTTGTTGGTGTGGTTCATAAGTATTTCTCATTTTTTATCTAGATTAGACTTGGTTTTCCTGTTTGAATGGTTTTACATTAGTAATTTTTGGGGCCCTTAATTTCTTGATGTTCGTTGTGAGCCAGACTCCGTGTTGAAGACCGTACTTTGACCTATAATGGTTTACTTTTATAAAGTGTTACTTGAATGGAGTTGTCTCATTGGCACTCATACCACACCTTCTAGGTACTTTTTTTCATTCCTCCAGAAGGTGCCAAAATAAACAATTTTTTTTAATTTATTTCCCTTTGAATAGAAATCTAGTAATTAAGGTGGTACCCAACACCTTGACTATAATTAATTTGGCTGGTTTATCTATTGAACAAGAAACTCATCATTGACCAATGAACCATGCAAATGAGGTCAAGGTTAGATGAACCATAACAGACAGACATGAACCTTACCATCAATCTTTGCGTTAGATATAGTTGACCTATTGCTTATAGTATCTAATTAATAAACTTCAGGTTCATGTGGACCGATTGGCTAAAATGGCTGCATTTTCACTTCAAAATTTACTATGAGTACATACAAAGCTGTGTATCTATAATAGTTTTAAGGCATAGCATGCCCTAGATAAAGAAAATGCAAATGTATTCTAATTAATAGGATTCTGCAATGTACTTTTTTTCATTCCTCCAGAAGGTGCCAAAATAAACTATTTTTTTAAATTTATTTCCCTTTGAATAGAAATCTAGTAATTAAGGTGGTACCCAACACCTTGACTAAAATTAATTTGGCTGGTTTAATTTTCATAAAATTTTACAAAATATTTACTTTGACCCTTTGAAAAATATATAAAAATTTCAGAAAACTTGAAACAATCACTTTCTTGGAAAAACTAGAGGCTCTAAAGAGCCTGTGTCGCTCACCTTGGTCTATGTGAATATTAAACAATGGACACAGATGGATTCATGACAAAATTGTGTTTTGGTGATGGTGATGTGTTTGTAGATCTTACTTTACTAAACATTCTTGCTGCTTACAATTATCTCTATCTATAACAGTACTTTCTGTGGAAAATGTTATTGAAAATCTTCAAATTTTAAGAAAATTGTTAAAAATTGACTATGAAGGGCAATGACTCCTTAGGGGGTCAATTGACTATGAAGGGCAATGACTCCTTAGGGGGTCAATTGACTATTTTGGTCATAGTGACTTATTTTTAGTTCTTACTTTGCTGTACATTATTGCTGTTTACAGTTTATCTCTATCTATAATAATATTCAAGATAACAAAAAAAACAGCAAAATTTCCTCAAATTACCAATTCAGGGGCAGCAACCTAACAACCGATTATCCGATTCATCTGAAAATTCCAGGGCAGATAGATTGTTATTATAGTGACCTGATCAACAATTTTACTTCCTGTCAGATTTGCTCTTAATGCTTTGGTTTTTGAGTTATAAGCCAAAAACTGCATTTTACCCCCATGTTCTATTTTTAGCCATGGCGGCCATCTTGGTTTGTTGGCCGAGTTACCGGACACATTTTTTTAACTAGATACCCCAATTATGGCTCAGTTTGGTTAAATTTGGCCCAGTAGTTTCAGAGGAGACGATTTTTCTAAAAGATTACTAAGATATAGAAACATGGTTAAAAATTGACTATAAAGGGCAATAACTCCTAAAGTGGCCAACTGACCATTTTGGTCATTTGAATTATTTGTAGATCTTACTTTGCTGAACATTATTGCTGTTTACAGTTTATCTCTATCTATAATAATATTCAAGATAATAACCAATAACAGCAAAATTTCGTTAAAATTACCATTTCAGGGGCAGTAACCCAACAACGGAATGTCCGATTCATCTGAAAATTTCAGGGCAGATAGATCTTGACCTGATAAACAATTTTACACCATATCAGATTTGCTCTAAATGCTTTGGTTTTTGAGTTATAAGCCAAAAACTGCATTTTACCCCTATGTTCTATTTTTAGCCATGGCGGCCATCTTGGTTGGTTGGCCAGGTCACGCCACACATTTTTTAAACTAGATACCCCAATGATGATTGTGGCCAAGTTTGGATTAATTTGTCCCAATAGTTTCAGAGTAGAAGATTTTTGTAAAAGATAACTAAGATTTATGAAAAATGGTTAAAAATGGACTAAAAAGGGCAATAACTCCTAAAGGGGTCAACTGACCATTTCGGTCACGTTGACTTATTTGTAAATCTTACTTTGCTGAACATTATTTCTGTTTACAGTTTATCTCTATCTATAATAATATTCAAGATAATAACCAAAAACAGCAAAATTTTCTTAAAATTATCAATTCAGGGGCAGCAACCCAACAAAGGGTTGTCCGATTCATCTGAAAATTTCAGGGCAGATAGATCTTGACCTGATAAACAATTTTACCAACTATCAGATTTGCTCTAAATGCTTTGTTTTTTTAGTTATAAGCCAAAAACTGCATTTTACCCCTATGTTCTATTTTTAGCCATGGTGGCCATCTTGGTTGGTTGGCCGGGGCACGCCACACATTTTTTAAACTAGATACCCCAATGATGATTGTGGCCAAGTTTGGATGAATTTGTCCCAATAGTTTCAGAGGAGAAGATTTTTGTAAAAGATAACTAAGATTTACGAAAAATGGTTAAAAATGGCCTAAAAAGGGCAATAACTCCTAAAGGGGTCAACTGACCATTTCGGTCACGTTGACTTATTTGTAAATCTTACTTTGCTGAACATTATTTCTGTTTACAGTTTATCTCTATCTATAATAATATTCAAGATAATAACCAAAAACAGCAAAATTCCCTTAAAATTATCAATTCAGGGGCAGCAACCCAACAACGAGTTGTCCGATTCATCTGAAAATTTCAGGGCAGATAGATCTTGACCTGATAAACAATTTTACCCCATGTCAGATTTGCTCTAAATGCTTTGGTTTTTGAGTTATAAGCCAAAAACTGCATTTTACCCCTATGTTCTATTTTTAACCATGGCGGCCATCTTGGTTGGTTGGCCGGGTCACGCCACACATTTTTTAAACTAGATACCCCAATGATGATTGTGGCCAAGTTTGGTTTAATTTGGCCCAGTAGTTTCAGAGGAGAAGATTTTTGTAAAAGTTAACGACGACGGACGACGACGACAGACGACGGACGACGGACGCCGGACGCCGGACGCAAAGTGATGGGAAAAGCTCACTTGGCCCTTCGGGCCAGGTGAGCTAAAAATGGTCCGAAAGATAGCAGTTTGACAAACACTAATTTTGATCATTAATTTCCATAACAATACAAGCGAATTAAAACGTTCAGCTGATATTACAGAGTTATCACCCTGTAGTGTTAGGTACCACCTTAATAAATATTTCATCAAAAATTTTAATTCTAGGGAAAGGGCTTTAACTAAACCATAAGAAAAGCTAAAATCGTGAAAATCAAATTTGACCTGTAAATTGTCATGATAAAACAAAACACTAAATACCAAATATCAAATCTATATATTCAAGCATGAAGAAAAAAGTCTGGAAAACTGATTTGCTGGACTGATGGATGGACAGACAAACAGTCAGACACAGAGTGCAAACCGAAAGTCCACTTCAATTTTGTGGGTAGGGGAATAATTAATAAATAAAATAAAGTTTATAGACATATTGTTTTTATTTATTTCAAATATACATATGGAATAGTGATTTGTATAAGAAAGTTATTATGTTATCATATTTTGATGGAATGTTGAATTTTGATATGTTTGCAAATGAATTTCAACTGATGTAAACATGTGATAGTTACAATGATAAAGATTATATTTATATATGTAAATCTATTTTCATAATTCACAATTTGCATTTTACTAATACAACTTAATTTAAAAAAGAGAAAATACAAAACAATAAAAAACAAATAATTATTCTTTAAAGTAATGCAGATGAAATGTTATATACATATATATTTTGTAGTGAATCATTTGCTCATATTACCATTTTACTATATTCTGTTATGTTTAGAAATGCATGTTTCCTGTCACCATGGATACAGTTCATCTTGAGCAAATATTTTTTTTACAAATTACAGACCAATAGAGGTCATATCATAGAATCACTTATCCCACTATTAGCCAATCTTTCTTATGCACTTATGTAACAGTATACCTAGCTATTTTATACACTGATGATACTGTATTTCACAGCCAAACTTCAATATCTCAAAATCAGAAGTAATGTGAACATTTAATTTTAAACAAGTATCAAATGACATCAATAAGTCTTGAAACTTAATACAATAACCAGAAAGCAAGTAAATATGGGAATATGAGATTTTTTGCTTACGTTTCTTTTGTGTTATTTGGTTGAAGTAGAATGACATATTCTTGTTCAAATGGTTGTCTATAATATCACTAATATTTTTTTCTCTTTAATATTCAGAAAGTTTGCTCTTGTTGAAGTCTTTTATAATTTCACATTAACTAAATAATTGACAAAGTCCGACTCAAAGTAGATTCCATTGCTAAACTTTATCTCCTATAATTTTCTATGGACACCAACTGCATTTGAATGTTTTCCCATGGAAATGGAATAAAGCTAGTGACTCTACATTTTATATACAACAAGAATGAAAATACAATGCTTATAAATTACTTTCTATGCACCATTCATGCCAAATTTTGAAAAACAACCTCCAAGAATTCCAGTCAAATGTAATTTTCTATGTAATTAAGGATGTTCGCTACTCTGTTTAAAAATAACAAGCTTTTTAAAAGACTGTTATAAATTGATAGTATATAAATAGAGTAACTAAAAAAGTTTAAAAAGATGCAGGGTCCGTGAGCTTGTTTTCAAGAAATGAACCATTGAAAATTTGGCGGGAAATAATTCTCTCTAGATTTTTCTTTCACTTAACATTGGCAACTTTATTGTTAAAAAAACTATGAAAAAATAACAAGGATTTCATAAGATTTGGAAATATGGCTTTTTAAGCAATATGTAATAAAAATATGAAAAGAAAAGTAGGGGTCAGTGAGCAAATTTTTTTAATGTTAATACATGGATAAAACCAGAGGATTCCGTAAATCTGACAAAAATTCAAAAAAATAGAGGAGCAAACATCCTTTTAAGTGAACACCAGTGGCAGGCACCAGTATCATAAATAAAAAAATATGTTTCAAAGAGGAACTTTTTTACCTTGTCCTAATCACAAATTTTCCAAACATTATAAAAAGATTTAGCCTTGTTGTTTAAGAAAAGAAACACAAAAGTTTAAAAAAATTTGGAAAATCATATCTAGCACTAATCAAAATTTATAGTTTTTATTTCACTAGCAATTATCCCAATCAAAACAATATACTTAAATTATCTAATGTTTATCATGTTTAATCAAAGTCAAAGTTATGCTAAAAAACAGCAATTGAAATAAGAAAGATGCATGCTTAGTTCAAACTATAAATAATTATGGAATGCAAATGTATATAAATTCCAAGGTTTTCTAGCTTAGATAACCAAGTATTTTTCACAACCATTTATGTAAAATTTGTAATTCCATTATTCACATCTTCTAAGAAGTATATTTTCGACAAAACTATAAAAAATAAAAATAAAAAAGGATGATACTAAAATATAGCATATCATCGTTTGTTTTAAAGGATAATGTTGAATTTTAAACTTAGTAAAAAAATGAACTAGTAATATACACAATGGAATGTAAAATATACATAAATATGTTTATGTTTTAAAAATTGACAGACAAAACATTACTATATACAAATTCTATATACAGAAAACATTTAAAATACCCAATATCAAATGATCATACCTTCATAAACAAGATTAATATAAATGAAATTAGACATCTGTATGCAGAACGTTAACATTACATGTTGTAACGATAATAAAATTGAAACTTTGTACATCTTCATCTTGTTTAAAACAAAACAATCATTTGGTTTCCAGTCTATAAATATGAGAAATATGCATCAGAGGTTTTATGCTGTTTTTGTTGAGTCGTTTTCTCATTATTATCCTTCAATTTAAATATTTAAATATTTGAACTGATTTTAAAATTTCTTTAATTGATAAATATTCAGAAAATATATAATTTTGCTTATCATTAATTTTTGAAATTTTGCTTTGATCCTTCTGCATGACAATTTTTCTTGGTGGAGAAGAGTAAGAACACTATAGCGTCATAAGCCAGTGTTATTGACTTTCCATAGGAAAATAACAGTAAACACACATTATCTATAGTCTTTAGTAGGAAGGAGGATTCTTGTTCACATCTCATCTCAGGTATATCGCCCTTCGATGAGATTGTCTAATGTTTCTATAATTTCATTAAGATTTTCAGATACAGTTATTGACAGTAAAGTTAAAGAATCAAAATAAATTGTACACAATAGAGTGAAAATAAATTGTACACATACACAATACAGTGAAAATAAATTGTACACATACACAATACAGTGAAAATAAATTGTACACATACACAATACAGTGAAAATAAATTGTACACATACACAATACAGTGAAAATAAATTGTACACAATTCAGTGAAAATAAATTGTACACAATTCAGTGAATTTATTTTACAATTAAAATTATCAAAACAACAGAAATGGCTACTCTATTCAGGAATTTCACATTTTATGTGTAAACAGTTATCATGGCACATTATTATAATATATGTATTGGTTGTACCAACTTATGATCAGTACTCTGTTTATATTGGTTTGCTGCCTGCAGCACTATTGTTTATATATATATAGAAACACTATTGTAAGATGGCAAGACTTCACAACTTTTAATAAATGCTTTGCTTTAAATGCTAGACTATAAGATTCTGCCAACCATAACTTTCCAGGTACAACCTACAGAAATATTTGTGTTTAATATGTAGAAAATACTCATTGATTTTTTAAAATCTTAAAATAAATAATACATGTGAAGCATGTATAGCCTTATATACAGCATTACATTTATTAAAATATCAAAATTAAGAAACCTTTATTATTTATTTCCTATTGTTTACACAAAACTTTTAATTTTCTTTTGACATTTAAGGATTTTAATGGTAATTCTACAGAAGACTGAAAATAATATTATTTACGGCTTCATTAATACAAAATTCTGAAGAAAAAAACAGCACTTAATTATATAAACTATATCACCATAATATAATTGTTTATTTAAAAAGTAAAATTTTACAAGTACTTTATTTTGAAGGTTATTGTTACAAATTCTAAATCAGAACCTGTTTATAACAACTTATTTTACATGGGGTTCATTTATAAATTTGCAAAATTCAAATTTAACTGAAAGTTTTGTATTTTTATTTCATTCAATTAAAATTTGTATGTCAGAATCATATAACTGACCTGATCAATGGTAAACTATTCGCCTAAGCCATTCAGTGGCAGGTGGAGAAAATATCCATATTTATATTTACACATAATACAATTTATGCACAAAAAAGGAAAAGAATAGTTTTACTATACCAGAGACATACATTAATACAATATTATATGTCTCTGACTATACCAACACTTCAATCTATAAAAGAAAATCAATTGCAATCTTATTACTATCCATAAATTATGCATCAGATATCATATTATAAATTAATTCCTGTAAATTTAAATTGTCTACACTTAAAATGTAATACACAGTAGAAGATATTATTAGTTCATTCCACACTTCCCAAAATAATCCAAAGAAATTGCAGTTTTAAAAATTCCATAATGAGATGCTATCCACAACCACCATTTTAAATCCAATTAAAGAATGACAACCAATAAATCTAAACAGATATCATGAATATTGTTTTTAATTTTGAGTCTCAATACTCAATATAAAATGTGAAAGCACAAATTTTACTACAGATTGACTAGAGATTAAACATGAAGTTCTACATGTTATACATGATCAATACCCAATTTATATACAAATATCTGATTCTTGCTTTTCACAAAAGTTTAATAAAAACATAAAGAATTTATTCAAAATATGGATGGATTTTCTGAAAGTGTGTAATGACAAAACAAGCACAAAATGACATAATAAAAAAAATTGAGACATTTAATCTAATTAATACAAGCTGATACAAGATATGTTTTTGACATTATTGTCTTATTGTGCATCCCAGGAAATCTCAGAAAGTGTATTTTGGTGATAACATACACTTATTATGCATGTATATTGTACATAAATAAAGAATTACATTTAAAAGATCAAACTACTTTAAAATTTTGATACAACCTACTGTTGTGAGGTGACAACCCATACAAATGTGACCACAACTTATGTTGCCTCAAAATCAACAAACTACTGACACATGTAACAAGAAAAAAAATTGTTTTTAAACATTTATAATCATTTTTAAAATGAAAATCAAAAGGAAAAAATATTTGCTGTTGTTGGTTTCCAGTTCAAATTTATCCATGAAAAGCATTCTATATATCAAGTATGGTGAGGACTTATAGCCAAATACATAGAAATTTTGTAAGAATTTATATAGAAGAAGAAGGTAGTAGCAAAACTGTACTTTAATACACTGTCACAGTGTGTACTTATCATACTCATCCTACAATTTAATTCATACTGTAACAATATCATTAACAACATAAAACAGTAAATCTAATTCTTAAAACATTATCACTATCTATAAAGACTAAACTAAGTATGTTACACAATGACGTACTATACAACACTTTCACTTCTATCGTTTTTTTCTGATGTGTAAGCAATCTTATACTGTTGATTAGTCATGTCTGTCAACTTGTCCCATGATGACTTTCCCTGAGATGGTAAACCTTGTGGTTGTGTGACATACATTCCCGATGTAGAACTTCCACTTCCTGTTGTCCCACTACTGCTACCATCAGATCCTCCTCCTGGTTGGAGTGTCCAGCCTTGGGATGGTGGGTACTGTGCTGGTGGCTGAACTGGTGGTGGTTGTTGAACTTGTTGAGGCAGTGGAGGTTGAAATTGTTGAACTGGTTGATTATGTGGTTGGCTGTAACCCTGTTGATAAGGATAAAATGCTGGCTGTCCTGGTTGATAAGTTGGTGGAGGATTACTTGTAAACACTGAACTAACCACAGACTCTGTATCAGCCGGCATACCTGTCTTCTGGTTGTCTGTCATTTCCATAAGAGTCTCCCAGTTTGATTTACGAGGTTTCCTTGGGACCACTGGGTACTGTGGTGGTACTACTGGCCCTGGTGGATTCCCTTGGTATGGCATTGCAACAGGCTGAACCATGACTGGTTGTCCCTGACTTGTCACAAACTGTGTAGGCTGTGCTCCATGTGGAAGAGTTGTGTAAGGAGGGGGAACAACCATTGTCCCTGGTGGTCCATATCCCTGTAGATTTGCAGGAACAGTATGACTATTAGCCATATGCTGCGGTACTTGCGGACCAGGCACAGCCTTGTCATTAGATTCATGTGTCAGATCTTCAAAACTTTTAGCAATATTTGCATCTGATTTTGATCTCCTTTTCATTTTTTTCTTTTTTAGACCTTCATTATCAGACTGTGCTGCATGATCTACAGTACTTAATGATTTTCTAGGTTTTGGCTTTGGTTTTGGTTTGACAACTGGCTTAACTTCTGTTTCATCTAATTCGTCATCAGTTGTTACAGCCAAATCTTGTTTTGATTTAGTTCTCTTCTTTTTTTCTTTCTTTTGTGTTTGAGTTCCCATTGCTGACATACTTCTAGATCTTGGACGTCTTTTTACAACGCGCTTTGTGTGAACAGTAACAGATTCTTCAAGACCTGTTTGTGTGGCAGTTTCACGTAATGTTTGTGTTGAAATTTCTCTCATTGCACGTCCCAAGTCATGGTCTGATTTAGACATTCGTAAGCGATCATTTCTTGAAATTGGTTTTTCATAACCACCGAAATCATCCTCATCATCAAAGTCAGTATGAGATCGCCTTGAATTCCTGTAAAAGTCTATGTCATCATGAGCATATGACACCATTGAATCAGCACATGAGCCTGCTCTACGTCGTCTGCTATATAGGGATGATCTAGAGGCATATAATGATGTCTTAGAAGACGATCTCTGCAGAGCTGAAAAATTAAAGAAATAATCAATACAAATGTATAAAAAATTAAAATATCAGCAAAATACTCAACATACTACATGTACTTGGAGCTGCCAAAAATTGTAGATTCTGCCATTATTTTTTGCACTCTCTGTTCTTTGAAATTATTGGGGAAATTCAGTTAAATTTGCATTATTTCCATTTATAATACCTTAGTTTTCATTTATATCATGTATATGTTGTAATTAAAGTTTGTTCATCTGATTAAATATTCCTTGTGTATGACAATATGGGATTTGTAACAACTTACATCTACCACAAACATAAGTCTCCTTCCTAAACATGCTAAATGGACGTACAAACAAATATTAACAACAAGGTGAACAACTATAACAATTAACATTGTCAAAATAGCCATTTGTTTGAACTTTACCACCATGTCATATTAAAAGTAGTAAATTGTCAAACTGATAAGGAGGAGCCATCAAGAAACAATTTGCATTCTTTTCTTTGAAAGCTTCATAAAAATGATGAATAAATCCTTCGACATGTCCTTGTCTCTGACAATTGCAACAAGATCACATCTACTTTTTATAATGATGCATTTGACACATTAAAACTGATGATTTATAAATCAACTTTACAAATTAAGGTACAACAAATTTGATATTTATACAATGATTTTTTTTTAAATACACTCTACTTGACGAGCCTCTCAAAACTATTTTAAATAATTTTGACACAAATATTCTTAAACAAACTTTTCAACAACATTTATTTTTATTATCATACCTGTTGTTCAGTGGTTGTTGTTTGTTGATGTGGTTCATAATTATGTGTTTTTTGGTTTTTTTTAACTTAGATTTAGAGATTTTTTTCCTTTTTGAATGATTTTACACTAGGTTATTTTGGGCACTTTTAGTTTGCTGTTGGGTGTGAGCCATGGCTCTGTGTTAACCATACTTTGACATATAATTGTTATCTTTTTATACATTGTTACTTGGATGGAGAGTTCTCATTGGCCATTGGCACTTATACCACATCTTCTTATTTATATTAACAAATTAAGTACCGGTAGTAAACAAACATAACAATTTTAATATTGTTCTCATATTTTCAAAATACAAATGTAATGGTCAATTAAGTTTTCTTTTTGTAGATGTAGATTTCAGACTGATATAATAGGATCTGAATTAAGCAATTTAAAAAAAAATAAACCACCCTTTTTATGTAATTACCATGCCATAGAACTTACATTTTGAGTGTGGATGTTTTGGGTGTAAAACACTAAGTAAAAACCAAATGTATGACTAGTATAAACATGAGTTGTTTGTACTTTTCAGATGATACAATACAAGTATAAAACCAGTTAAATACCTTGGGTGAACAAAGCCATTGGTTGCTGCGTGCAATGTATGAAACATGTGAAAATTGAAATCACAAAAAAACTAAAACACTTACGAGGAAGAGATTCTAAATCTGTCCTGGACCCTATACTGATAGCATCATCTCCTCGACTTCCAGTTCTTCTGTGACCAAACCCTTTTGAACCTTTACCAAGTCTAGGTGACCTCTGAGATCGTTTACTACTCCTAGCACTGGATCTAGTACTTGCTTGTTTTTGAAACAGTCCAATGCGTTCATCTTCATCATCCCTCAGATCATTTACTCTCGGATCTTTCACTTTATTTGTTTGTTTTCTTTCTTGTTCTGGACTTTTCTTACGATTAGGTCGTAATGTGTGTTTAGGTCTTTCAGTCCCCTCTCTATTTTGTGGTCTTTCATCCTCCATTTCTTCTGAACCTTGTGTTGAGGATGACCAGTCTACATATGAATCAGGTCTTGTGGCCTTTCTCATACTTTGATTTTTCTTCAGATTTACCTGGCGAGTGTTAGAATCTGGCACTTTTGGTAAGGGAGGCCTGTGATTAATAGAGTCATTTGATGTAGAATAGGAAATTCTCTTTGCTCTATCCTCAGCATCACGTTCATTCTCATTAAAAGATTTCCTAAATTTGGGATTAGATTGCAGAGCACTTAAGATTGGTGTGACTGGTGTTTTAGGTCTATTAGGTTGTATAATTTTATCCTCGTCCATATTGTAATATGTGTCACTACCATCGTCCTGATAATCTTTGTTAGTTGTTTGAACCCTAGGATCCTTTGCCGGAACAGGTTTTGTATAAGTACTTCTGATATTCAAAGTATCAGGACGTCTTTTTGAATTTGGGGACTCTTTTCTATTTTCATCGTAACCATTAAGTAACTTTGTTTTTGCTAAAGGAGAGGCCTCACTGTTTTCATTGTAATTATTTGTGTATCCAAAGTTTCTATTGGGTGGTAAATCAAGCTCAAGAGGACCTTTGTCTTGAGTTGCATACATTCTTTCATTCATTTTTGCCTGCCTCATCTTTTTATGCATGCAAACTCCAATTATGCAGATTAGCAAGAGAAAAACACAAATTCCCACTACAGTTCCAACAATGATACCAACAGTCCATGCACTAGTACTGTTTTGTGATGCATCAACTGGTTCTGAAATAGATTTAATTTACATAAATATATATATAAACACTGACTATTCCTGTATCTGATTGATTGCTTATTGAACTGTGTAACATTGTCAAATTACTTTTATTTTGGAACAAAGACTAAAGGCCCAAAAGAGCCTGTGACATTTATCTGAATCTTTGTATATTATCAACATAATTCATGATTGAAGCTCTTGTTTTGTTCATATTGCTAATATTTTTTTCTGTTATCTGTTTCCGTCTAACTACTATATTTTTTACTTGAAATACCAAAAAAGTGTAGTAATTATCTTTCAAAGGCAACAATTAAATTCTACTTATAAGATGTTGACCTATTTGTAGATCTTGTCTCGCTGATAATTTGTCTATACATTGTAGTTTTTGCCCAACACAGAACAAATGGTAAAACCCTCATTTAAAAAGACAGACACATTGTGGTAATAAATGCTTACACAGCTTCTCCATGGCAGACAAGCTAAACAATACATCACTTACTAATTCCAGCAGATATCTGAAGTTGAAAGGTTCCAAATCTGGAAGCCATGTTAGTACCTAATGTCAGTTTCACAGTGGCATCTCTTGTTTGTGTAGAAAATTTCCCAGACGCCAGAGTGTCGCAGGTATATGCTTTCTGAAAAAGATTACAAAAGTATGGCATACAAAAATAACCACTGTGACTACTGCTGTAAAAGTATTATATTGACTATCAAAATACAAGTCCATTTATGAAGTAAGTTACATATTATTTTAAGTTCAAACTTGTTTCTTCAGATGCGGTTTCTAGATATTGTAGAAGCTTCTGTCCAAGTTACATAACACTCCAAAAAGGTTAATAAAGCTGTTTTATTATACGCTTGTTCATGTTGTTTACCCTATATAAGTGGTCAGAATAAAGGATTTTGAATCATTTATCTCAAAGCATATGTTGACCTGTCAAAAATTCAACTCTATGAGGCGGCAGATCATATTCTATTTTTTTCAAATATTTTGCATTCACTTTAAAAAACTACAAATAGCTTTTTCAGCCATTGCTCATCTTAAGTGCAAGCAAGATAATCAAAGTTACTTGTGAGCACAGAAGGGTAAAGAGTCATTTTGCAGTAGAAAAACCACAATCAAGCTAGCCACATCATAATTTAAATTGTATAAATGCAATCTTAACCCCAAAAATTAAATTAACAAGAGTTCACACACTGAAATGTCTCGCCTTCTTTACTAATCATCGATTTTATGTTGATAGTCCTAAGTATAAAGCTTGATTACAACTGTCACATAAACTTAACATTAACCAAGATAGCTAAACAAAGACCAATGAACCATGAATAGTAGGTCAAGGTCAGATGAACTATGCCAGGCAGACATGTACAGCTAACAAAGCTTCCATACAACAAATATAGTTGACCTATTACTTATAGTTTAAGAAAAATAGACCAAAACACAAAAACTTAACACTGTGCAATGAACCGTGCAATTGAGGTCATGGTCAAATAAAACCTGCGGGACTGACATATAGACCATAAAATATTTCCATACACCAAATATAGTTGACCGTTGGCATATAATATTAGATAAAAAGACCAAAACTTAAAAACTTAACTTTGACCACTGAACCATGAAAATGAGGTCAAGGTCAGATGACATCTGCCCGCTAGACATGTACACCTTACAACCATTCCATACAACAAATATAATAGACCTATTGCATAAAGTATGAGAAAAACAGACCAAAACACAAAAACTTAACTATAACCACTGAACCATGAAAATGAGGTCAAGGTCAGATGACACCTGCCAGTTGGACATGTACACCTTCCAGTCCTTCCATACACCAAATATACTAGCCCTATTACTTATAGTATCTGAGATATGGACTTGACCATCAAAACTTAACCTTGTTCACTGATCCATGAAATGAGGTCGAGGTCAAGTGAAAACTGTCTGACGGGCATGAGGACCTTGCAAGGTACACACATACCAAATATAGTTATCCTATTACTTATAATAAGAGAGAATTCAACGTTACAAAAATTTTGAACTTTTTTTTCAAGTGGTCACTGAACCATGAAAATGAGGTCAAGGACATTGGACATGTGACTGACTGAAACTTCGTAACATGAGGCATCTATATACAAAGTATGAAGCATCCAGGTCTTTCACCTTCTAAAATATAAACCTTTTAAGAAGTTAGCTAACACCGCCGCCGCGCCGTAGCCGCTGCAGGATCACTATCCCTATGTCGAGCTTTCTGCAACAAAAGTTGCAGGCTCGACAAAAATCATTCACAGATAGAAGGCAATGAAAATTTCTCATCTACACAGATTTCATGTTCATTAGCTTAATATCGAAAAATTACCTTATAAGATCCATATACAATGTCGAGTGCAACACCACACACTAGATTTATAATTGGCTCTTCAAAAGACAGAATGTTGTCCCCTGTTGTTGCTCTTAATACAACGTTACATTCTCGTACAGTTATAGGGGAGTTAGTGTAACCTCCCCTAAGGTACACAACTTGACCAGAGTCCACATCAAATGACCCTGCAGAATTACACATGGTTTCTATGTTGTCTGTAAAAAGATATAATAGTTATATTATTTAGACATGCCTTACCATATGGAGTGGTATGATTTCCATATAACATTATATCTAATTTGGCAAACATTTTATATCATCATATATAATTAGCTAATTTTGTTGCATTCTCCTTATTTTTTCAAATAAAAAAATAATATTAAAACATTGTTAGTAAAGTATGCAAAAGCTTATTGATCTTTTTCAGTTGGATTATAAGCTAATGTATAAACATTGTAAAGTATGGAAAAGAGAAAATCATAGTTCACTGTATGATCAAATTTAATCAGTACATCCTATATTAAATGAAGGGGAAATGTGACATACTGGTAATAGGTAACTGTTGTACTCCCCTCATATATATGAAGTAAGCACACAGGTAAAAGGTATGGGTAATGACTATTTTTAGAGGGGTATTACCTGTTCATGTACATCTCCTCACCTATCAATGCTTATACTTTAGAAATATTTCATGAGGGCTTAAATATATCTTGAAATTACCACGGGTTGGCCCTTTATGACAAATATTTTACCCTGAGCGACAGCGGGGGGGGGTAAAAGATTGGCATAAAGGGACAACCCGTGGTAAAATCACAATTACATATTCAACCCCCAATGAATTATTTCGATACTAATAGGACAAAAACGGCAATTCTTTTACATGAAAGCACTTTAAGTGGAGGCACATATTTGCCGTTCACACAAATAAACACACTTTTAAATTGGTGTAAAAAAACAGTAAACTGAATTAGTGACATGCTTAAACTATTTACAATAACGTACTTAGATAGTTTTGGATGAATTTAAATGATAATTCACTTATACATCTTTGCTAGCCAAGGGTAACGATCCACTTTCCTCCTCTCCACCCTTGGCAGATTAAGCCAACATTTGTGATAACAATGTTGCGCCATCTATCAGTAGATTAAAGTCACACCCATTGAATACTTTATTCTTGACCAATGGTAGCACTTGAACTCTTCAATTTGGAGGTAAAAACACGGTAGCGTCTAGATTCTAGTACACACTTGGTAAAGCAGGAAAACGAAAATTTACTTTGACATTCATGCATTTGTGCAAAAAACACACACAAGAACTTCTATTAGTTGATTAAAAACCTTCAAATTGTCACTAAATATACTGACTTTCAGCAACGTAACAACATAGACCTTTCCGTTCTTTCTGAAGACGAAATACTCATTAAATTGCTAACTACAGACTGTAAACTAGTGTCAAACTATATATTCAATATTTCAAAAATCAGAACTCAGTTACTTTCTCATTGTGATATTTAAATAATCTTGTTTTAAAATGTTCTTGAAGTATTAATTTCATATTTTCTATATTAGTGCAAATTATTGATATTAACTGACAGTGCTTTGTAAGCCTTTGAAGGCTGGCTGATTGACTTTGTATTAATGTATGTAAAATAAATGTTATATCAGGTTGCACTATAAATAAAATTATATATATAGTCGTATGCTTAGGGATGTAAAGACTTGTTGCGCAATAAGCATGTGGCAATTGTTTACATACACTTTCTACATTTACACGTGATCAAGTTATAGGCGCTTTTTGATTGGATGCAGCGAGTTTCGACTGCAACCAATGAAAATCATTACCTTGTGTCTCCGATATTCTATCTCAATCTGCCATGGGTCGAGAGGAGGGAAGTGGATCGTAACCCTTGGCTAGTGAAGATGTCACTTATATGTCTTAAGGAAGCTCAAGGGTATAAAAATTTCAGAAAAAAATAAATATTTATTTTTCATTACCATGATTACATATTTTATTTATTACCTTTAGTAGTTGTTACTTTATCATATGGTACAAAAATAATTCAAAAAAATCAATTAGTGTTGACCCCAGATGAATTTTGAAATGTAGATATCATTGAAAACACTCCAAATAATCTCCCTTTGGTACAAAAATGCCATTTTTTGGCATTACAATTGAAATATCTTTTTTAACTCATCGGTGACCTATATTTTTTTATTATTTTTTTCAATTAAGCTGTACTTAAACTAAACTATTGTAAAATTTGAGCAATTTCTGTACTTAAGTTCTTTTTTTATTTCGATATTACCTCTTTTTCCCCTATTAGTTCAACAGAAAAAAAGGTACCTTTACAAAAATGTATGCTTCTTTTGAAGACAGATAATGTGAGCGTAAATGAACAGTGATCCCATTTTCTTATTTATAGAAAAATATAGCCATATCCTATTTACAATTAAAAATTCGATTTAGACCCACAAGCCCCCTTAAATGTATAAAAAAAAAGGCTTATAACACATTTTAGCATCGTTTCTTTATGTTTCCTTGTTGTAATGATTTTCTGTTTCACAAGCCTGCATTTTCTTATAAAATGCTTATATTCTTACGTCATCATTCTATGACATTGTGAAGCTCATTCATAAAAAAGCATATGACGTGGGAGAACGATCGGACATGTCGGAACAGCCCAGGCAATGTATTCATATTTTACCACGGGTGTGTACTCAAAGCGTTTGAAGGATGTCATCTTAAAATGATCTATACTGCATATCATATATACATCTGATAATTGAAATAACATTTGTAAAATTAAAGCCAAAGTAAATTATCTTTAAATATTTCCAAATGAGTAAATCTTGAAAAATGTTTGATTGATTGATTCTCTTGGTATGTATCTGCACATAATGTGATATAAATGAGTTTATGAGAACTGGATATACATTTAGTCTTCACATGCCACATGAGCAAAAAACAAATATGCTTATTCCATTAGATCTGTACATATAAAACTTACATATAACTGAAGGAGTTACAGTTCCTATACAACAAAGTATAGTACTTATTATAATGCTCCACAGGGATTTACTTGTCATCCTTGTTTTCTTTATGTTACATCTTCCATACATAATAAAATCTTCATCTTTAGTTTTCAAACTTTTCTTATCTGAAATTTAAAGATAATATATACATATTTATAATGGATTATTTCAAAACTACTACTAAAATGTTAAGAAATTAAATCCCTTATTAATTCAAAATAGAATTCAGACCAATTTTCTCCAGATGCTCCGCAGGGTGCAGCTTTATACGACTGCATACTTGCCCCAACCCTGAACGGTTGGGGCAAGTATGGACACAACATTCAAGCTGGATTCAGCTTAAAATTTGGATTGTGATTAAATAGTTGACACAGCATAGGTTTCTGACACAGAATGAATGTGGTCTAATGAACTTAATTTTTTTTTATGCCTTCGAGCAATTCACTTTGCTGTTGAATATTAATCCTCTCAAAAAAATGTTTGAAGAAATTTTCTTTTTATTTATGAAATCTGAAATGAGAAAAATTGAACATGTTGAACCCATCCATCCTAATTTTTTTCCCCTCACATCCCCCTTTCCCTAATTCCAAAACTGATCTCAATTCAAATTTCTTATGTAGTTTGCAACAATAACTACTCATTTAAATACATCATAAAATATAAAAATGTAAAAAAAGTGCTTGTAATCACTGAATGGTAACGATTGTTTTAATTTATTAGTTGGTAGTAAAAGTCATATACATTGTATATTGTATAAAACAATGTTTTAAGTTGATTCAACTACTATTCTGGACAAAGAAAGATAACTCCAATTTTCAAAGAATATTTCATAAAAACTGTGCAATTGAAAATTTCTTGCTGTTGCGCAATATTGCGCAATTAGATATTTCTTGCTATTGCGCAATACTGTGCAATTGAAGAATTCTTGCTATTGCACAATACTTTGCAATTGAAGATTTCTTGCTATTGCTCAATACTGTACATGTGCAATTGAAAATTTCTTGCTATTGCACAATACTGTGCAATTAAAAATTTCTTGCTATTGCACAATACTTAATACAATAATTTTCGACCCCAACTTGGACCAACTTGAAAACTCGGCCCATAATCAAAAATCTAAGTACATGTACATGTTTAGATTCAGCATATCAAAGATACCCCAATAATTCAATTTTTGTTAAAATCAAGCTATTAAGTTTAATTTTGGACCCTTTGGACCTTAATGTAGACCAATTTGAAAACAGGACCAAAAATTAAGAATCTGAATACACAGTTAGATTTGGCATATCAAAGAACCCCAATAATTCATTTTTTGATGAAATCAAACGAAGTTTAATTTTGGACCCTTTAATGGACCCTAATTTGTTGGGACCAAAACTCCCAAAATCAATCCAAACCTTCCTTTTGTGGTCATAAACCTTGTGTTAAAATTTCATAGATTTCTATTAACTAATACTAAAAGTTATTGTGCAAAAACCAAGAAAAATGCTTATTTGGGACCTGTTTTTGGTCCCTATTCCTAAACTGTTGGGACCAAAACAGCCAAAAACAATCCCAATCTTCCTTTTATGGTCATAAACCGTGTGTTTAAATTTCATAGATTTCTATTTACTTTTACTAAAGTTAGTGTGCGAAAACCAAATGTCTTCGACTCTTCGTACAACGACGACGACGCCAACGTGATACGATGTACCAATATACGACCAAAAAATTTTCAATTTTTGCGGTCGTATAAAAACAGTATAAAGTGTAACTTGTGTAATTAGACACACTGGGGGGACAGAAATGTCAGATTAAGCAGGTTGTCGGAATACTCAGGTTTTTACTGCAAAGGTTAGGCATATTTTGGAATCATTAAAACTTGTTGGTTAAAGCAGGATGCTGGAATACTCAGGTGTCGGATTAGGCAGGTTACACTGTAAAAGAGGGGCGAAAGATACCAGAGGGACAGTCAAACTCGTAAATCGAAAATAAATTGACAACGCCATGGCTAAAAATGAAAATCAGACGAACAATAGTACACATGACACAACAAAGAAAACTAAAGAATATAAACAACACGAACCCCACTAAATACTAGGGGTGATCTATGGTGTTCCAGAAGAGTAAGCAGATCCTGCTCCACATGCGGCACCCATCATGTTGTAAATGTGTTTTGTTCCATATATGAACATGATGAAGGGATTTAACTAATAGATTTTTGTGAAAACTTGTTAAATTTCATGTTGAAAAAAGTTTTAAGCCATCAATTATCAAGTAACCACTAACCAGTGTTTCTGCTAAAAATTTGTCTGGCTTTGAGATTATTTGAAATGTTAAAGTGACGCTATCCAAAATTTCTGGGGTGAACACTGAAGTCTGTGTCATATTTACTATATAGAAGTCTACACTTATCTTGACATACATCTATGGTATATAGACATTTTCTATTGATGAAAACTAAACCTCTCAAATATTTTTTGGTTTTATTGTCTTTTTGGGTTACTGTCGCTTTGATTCCATATCTTAGGTGCATATAAATGTACAATTTGGCGGTAATCACACTGAAGTCATTGTGATCATGGTGATAGCCTGATTCAAGCTGGGAGGATGCTACAATACATGTACTTCATGAGACACTAGTAATATTTGTTTAAAGATGTAGAGGTCATCTTAATATCAGTATTTGTGAGATATAAAATCTTAAAACATAATAATATAACGTATGAAAATACTACTAGAAAAGGTTATCAGAAGTACATGTATATCCCTTATGAAGAAATTTGTGATATGTAAAATCTTTAAACATGTTAAACATGTGGATATAAAGTTTTAAAACACTACTAGAAAAGGTTATACGAAGAATATCCCTTATGAAGAAGTATTACAGTTAGTTTCCTTATAGTAAGTTATAAATGTTGATAAGTTATAAATGTGACCGTGAGAAAATCTCAGGTTATCTGAGTTATGTAGGTGTTATAAAATCACTGATATTGTCATGTAAATAAAAAAGATAGTACACAGACATACCCTAGCAGTCAGTGGTATTTAATAACTATATAATTTAAATCTGTATTACCACTATTAAATGTAACACTACTGCTTTCATCAGTTTTACCTTTGATGAAAAATAGGTATTGAAAGAACATATAATTTTATGTAATTAAAAATCAAATTCTTTCATGAATTCAAATTATTTATTAAAGTTTGTTTATTATTATAATCATGATTAAAAAGTTAGAAATAATTACAGTAAAATTATTTAACATACATGACATACATGTACCTTATGTAATATGCATGTATAAAGTGTTGAAACTTTCATTTGATATATAAAGCAATATTTTTTTTGGAAAATTTTGTATAGTCTCTTATTTGATTTTTATGGTATTTGTTGTATTTGGCCATTCAACTTAAACATGTTCCACTTTAATACTGTTTACATTTTTTTCAATTTTTTACCATACAACTTGAACATGTTCAACTTTTATTGTGTTAACAATTTTTTTTCAATCTAATCTATCTTAAAAATTTGCAAACCAAAGCAAACATTGTTCATGTTGATACATCATAGATATTTGTGTGTACACTTGATAACCTTCAAAGAAGATACATGTATGAAAATATTAACAAATTTAAATCGAAAAACAAAAATTGAATGCAAGCTGAGGTATACATGGTATACATGTACGTGGACCTATAATCTTAAAAGACAATCAACATTTTTTAGATTTCCAAAAGATTGAAATGAACATAGAATACAAGATGAAAAGGTGGCAGATACATGTAGCCATCCCTCTATTATGATACGGAAACAATTGTTCAGAAAAAAGGATCTGACCTGATATGCATGAAAGAACAGTAATTGTAAGACAATCTTCACTACTTCACATGTACAAATAGCATGAATAGTATAGATCTCTTTAAACTTATGATCATTTTTGTATAGCAAAGATGGAAAATGTCAAATTGTATTGTTAATTTGTCATAAATTTGTCCTGTATAAAACAAATGAAATGCTATCTGCATTTTAAAACAAAAGAATTGTAAAGTTTTTAAGAGAACTATTTATTACTCACAGTTTACATTCCTCAATTGTCAGATTGTATTTTTACATGTACAATTTAGTGAAAATTATAAGAACCAAAATATCAACAAAACTGTCTGCCTCCTTAGGACTATTTCTGCAAATATTAATTTGTACATTTAAAATTGTGAATGTCCTTGACCTCAGGCAAAAATGTGAAATCTAATTATTTAATGCGATAGCAAACATTTTATGATGAAAAATCACTACTGAAATTATGAAAAATGAAAGATTTTTTTCTCTCAATTACAACAAAGCAACTATCATGACTGTCAAAGTTTCATACAATTCTGTGAAAATTTAACAATGTTATGAATGTCTCAAAAACCTAATAACCACAGACTGCACTATAAATATTTACTGCAAAAAAATGTAACTTTATCAATTAAAAACTGATGATTAAAAGACAAAATTCATGGTCAATGGTCAATTTTAGATTAGATATTCATGATCATGATGATCAGATGATGCTTAAAAATTCCTTGAATTTTTTACATGACAAAGTTATTGATGTCCAAAAAATATTTGACCACAGACTAAATCTAAAATATTGACGCCACCAATTCGCTCAAAGATAATTAAAAATCATAAAAACAATATCTATAAAATTCATTTAAACATATTAAACAGCTTTATGCATCTTATCTTTTTTAATGATTCAATATCAAATAAAAACAATATACATTTAAATTTTTTACTTATAAATGAAACATTTTTACTAAACATCAATTAATCACTTTTACCTTGACAAATTAACATGTCATCTCATGACATACATTTGTAAATGATGTTATGATGTTTATACACCTACATTTCTTAGGGTTATATAGTGGCTTTTTGGCTAGACCATTGTTGGTTATTTTGTTTTTGTTTTGAAGAATAATTATGACACATAATTTAACATAATATTTCTAATCATGAAAAATAATGGATGAGTTATTGGTGATTCTAGATAATAAAAACGTAATCTTGAAATGTATTTATTAAACATTGTTCAAAGGGAATGAGTAAAAATTTAAACTCCTCCAACATGTCCAACATTGATTGATTGCTGGTTACATACCATCAGGTACATTGTACATGTAGCTGAAACATTGCATGCATGTTCAGGACGAAGCTACTTCAAGTAATTAAACAGTTCCATGATCTAACTTTATACAAGATATATACTACATTCTAATTTCTATAAAGACCTTTTAGGATTCTCTGGTTTTATTTTAATGATCATGATGATACACACCTTCAAAAATTTTGAGGCAGAATTTCATTGGTTCCTGAAATCTCCAGAACACAACAGAAAGGAGAATTTCAGATTTTTTTAAGCCAAGCATATGGATACAGGATCTGTATTTTAATCAGATGGAAAAAAACAGTTCATATATGATTTTTGTTTCCATTAAGTAAATTATTCATTTTATATCTATTAACCTTAGGTGGCAGATTGATAGATTGTTGTTTGCTTTATATTCTGGGACTGAAGTTGTTTGCTTTATATTCATTGATATTCTAGGGCTGAAGAGAAATAATTAACCATTAACATGATAAAATCAATAAAATCATTAGCAGGTTAACGTACATGTACATTCAACAAGCTATGTATTAACCAAAATGAAAAAGGTGGAAAGAATCTCTCAAGGTGTTGTTGCAAGAGTTATTTTATCATGCATAGAGCAAGACATGCACTTAGTTGGAAGACACGGATCATCAAGTAATTTTGTTCACATGTCATACATGAGGCACTTGGTTTGAAGGGCATTTTGTCTATATCATCACAGCCATGCATATGCACTTAGTTGGAAGGGCATTCTATCTATATCATCACAGCCATGCATATGCACTAAGTTGGAAGGGCATTCTGTCTTTATCATCACAATCATGCAAATGCACTTAGTTGGAAGGGCATTCTGTCTATATCATCACAGCCATGTATATGCACTTAGTTGGAAGGGCATTCTGTCTATATCATCACAGCCATGCATATGCACTTAGTTGGAAGGGTATTCTGTCTATATCATCACAGCCATGCATATGCACTTAGTTGGAAAGGCATTCTGTCTATATCATCACAGCCATGTATATGCACTTAGTTGGAAGGGCATTCTGTCTATATCATCACAGCCATGCATATGCACTTAGTTGGAAGGGCATTCTGCCTATATCATCACAGCCATGCATATGCACTTAGTTGGAAGGGCATTCTGTCTATATCATCACAGCCATGCATATATGCACTTAGTTGGAAGGGCATTCTGTCTTTATCATCACAGCCATGCATATGCACTTAGTTGGAAGGGTATTCTGTCTATATCATCACAGCCATGCATATGCACTTAGTTGGAAGGGCATTCTGTCTATATCATCACAGCCATGCATATATGCACTTAGTTGGAAGGGTATTCTGTCTATATCATCACAGCCATGCATATGCACTTAGTTGGAAGGGCATTCTGTCTATATCATCACAGCCATGCATATGCACTTAGTTGGAAGGGCATTCTGTCTATATCATCACAGCCATGCATATGCACTTAGTTGGAAGGGCATTCTGTCTATATCATCACAGCCATGCATATGCACTTAGTTGGAAGGGCATTCTGTCTATATCATCACAGCCATGCATATGCACTTAGTTGGAAGGGCATTCTGTCTTTATCATCACAATCATGCATATGCACTCAGTTGGAAGGGCATTCTGTCTATATCATCACAGTCATGCATGAGGCACTTAGTTGGAAGGGCAGTCTGTCTTTATCATGTTTATCATCACAGTCATGCATGAGGAACTTAGTTGGACATGTTTGAAGGGCATTCTGTCTATATCATCACAATCATGCATATGCACTTAGTTGGAAGGGCATTCTGTCTATATCATCCTAATCACGCATATGCACTTAGTTGGAAGGGCATTCTGTCTTTATCATCACAATCATGCATATGCACTTAGTTGAAAGGGTATTCTGTCTATCATCACAATCATGCATATGCACTTAGTTTGAAGGGCAATTTGTCTATATCATCACAATCATGTATATGCACTTAGTTGGAAGGGCATTCTGTCTATATCATCACAGCCATGCATATGCACTTAGTTGGAAGGGCATTCTGTCTTTATCATCACAATCATGCATATGCACTCAGTTGGAAGGGCATTCTGTCTATATCATCACAGTCATGCATGAGGCACTTAGTTGGAAGGGCAGTCTGTCTTTATCATGTTTATCATCACAGTCATGCATGAGGAACTTAGTTGGACATGTTTGAAGGGCATTCTGTCTATATCATCACAATCATGCATATGCACTTAGTTGGAAGGGCATTCTGTCTATATCATCCTAATCACGCATATGCACTTAGTTGGAAGGGCATTCTGTCTTTATCATCACAATCATGCATATGCACTTAGTTGAAAGGGTATTCTGTCTATCATCACAATCATGCATATGCACTTAGTTTGAAGGGCAATTTGTCTATATCATCACAATCATGTATATGCACTTAGTTGGAAGGGCATTCTGTCTATATCATCACAGTCATGCATGAGGCATTTAGTTGGAAGGCATCCTGTCTTTATCAACACAGTCATGCATGAGGAAATTAGTTGGACATGTTGGAACGACATTCTGTCTACATGTCATGCATGAGGCACTTAGTTGGAGGGGCATTCTGTCTACATGTCGTGGTGCATGAGGAACTTACATTTTAGTTGGAAATTGTGCATGAGGCACTTAGTTGGAAAGGCATTCTGTCTACATGACGTGCTGCATGAGGCAGTTAGTTGGAAGGACATTCTGTCTACATGTTGTCCAAGAGGCACTTAGTTGGAAGGGCATTCTGTCTACATGTTGGGCATGAGGCACTTAATTGGAAAGGCATTATGTCTACATGTTGTGCATGAGGCACTTAGTTGGAAAGGCATTCTGTCACATGACGTGGTGCATGAGGCAGTTAGTGGAAGGACATTCTGTCTACATGTTGTCCATGAGGCACTTAGTTGGAAGGGCATTCTGTCTACATGTTGGGCATGAGGCACTTAATTGGAAAGGCATTCTGTCTACATGTTGTGCATGAGGCACTAAGTTGGAAAGACATTCTGTCTACATGTACATGACGTGGTGCATGAGGCAGTTAGTTGGAAGGACATTCTGTCTACATGTTGTCCATGAGGCACTTAGTTGGAAGGGCATTCTGTTTACATGTTGGGCATGAGGCACCAAATTGGAAAGGCATTCTGTCTACTGTACAAGAGGCACTTAGTTGGAAGGCATTCTGTCTACATGATGTGGTGCATGAGGCACTTAGTTGGAAAGGCATTCTGTCTACCATTGTCTACATGTTGTGGTGCATGAGGCACTTAGTTAGAAAGGCATTCTGTCTACATGTCGTGGTGCATGAGGCACTTAGTTAGAAAGGCATTCTGTCTACATGCTCCATTCACTGACTTCTATTACATGATTATATGTTTCATTTGTTAGATCTCAAATATCTAACACTCAAATGGACTCTATATTCATATTCATTATAGTGAAGATGAAACTTGGAAGTATAAGTACATAAAAAATGTAGCACTCTTCCTTGGGTTATTCAGCGCTATCCTATTAGCTATAAATTTCCTGTGCTCATATACAGTTTTTGGTGGGGTTCGTGTTGTTTAGTCTTTAATTTTCTATGTTAAGTCTTGTGTACCATTAATTGTCTGTCATGTCTGTTTGTCTTTTTTACTTTTTTAGCCATGGTGTTGTCAGTTTGTTTTCGATCTACGAGATTGACTGTCCCTTTGGTAGCTTTGGGCCCTCCTTCCATCACATGGTACAAATAAAAAAATTTCATGAAAAGGGAGGCTATTCTATTAAAATGCATAGAGTTAGTAAGTTTGTATGCTTCTTATCTAGACAAGTTAGATTATATACTGATTGTAAAGGGAGATAACTCATGTTAACTTGGTTCTAATTTCAGCTATAATACAATGTATAAATATACGATTGACTTTTACGAGTGGATCCTTTGACATGTTTGATGGTTTACTGAAAAATAAAATTGTAATGTTTAGTAATTTGCAATTGGCTGAGATGAAAAAAACTACTTTGATTATACATTTGTATATGGTTATCAAAATAATAATTAAATCCATAGTACACATGAACAAAGCTCTTTTTGAATCTTTGTCAATGTTTCATTTTTGCTTGAGTATTTAAATTTTATTGCATTTTTTTCTTATTTTCCCATAGAGTACATGTTGTATATATGATATACATGTAGCTTCCTAAAACTGGATGTCATCATGACACACCTTTACATGTACATGTATATTTAGGAGTATTATGTTTTTCCAAACATATCAGAACTTTTAACATTGAATTTTTGATTGTGAACATGGTGATTAATTAATTGATAATAGACATCACACTTCTAAGGGTCCAACAGTATTAATAGGCTTTGCTGGTGTTCACATAATAAAATTAGATCACTTAATTTAATATCAGAACATTCTGGGCATACATGTACAATGTACATGTAATAAACATTTCTAAAGATTCATGAACCTATACATATACTTACTTTTCTTTGTTTAGTTTTATATAAAAATATCCCTGAAATCAAATCTTTATGCACAAGTTGTATTTTAGACATTTAGTATTTTACATTTGTACTATGTCAAAAATGTATGTTTCAATCATTTGTCAATATTTTCTTTTCAACAAGTGTGACAATGTGAATTTTTTTGTACCTCTAGTCATGAGCTCAGACATAAACAAGTCAATTTTTGTTTTTGACTTAAAGAAGTCAAAACATGTATTTATTATAAAAATGTGTTTTCAATTTTAGACTCATTTTAGTCAGAAAATGACAGACTTGTTTACGTCTATTTATGTTGATGAAAAAACTGAATTTTACTTAGTGGCAAAAGTACACCATCTACATGTATGACAGCAAAAACCTGTCTGAGAGTACACAAGGACTTGCGCTATCTATATTTAATTATCTAATTTAACATCGTTACTAAACACAGATGTTTTACCTCATTAAGTGTGGTTCCAGGTGGCTGCATTGTAAGGTTGATTAACATTATCTCTGATTGTTTAGACTCTCATTCATATTTTTCTTTAGAAGACAAAGCATTGTCTTTCAATGTTGTCATTATTTGATTTAGATGCACGACCTTTTTATAAATATGGGTGGGTCTTGAAATTAACCAACTTTGATAACTTATGGACTTGTAGGAGTCGATATTTGCAACTTTTTGATTCTGGTCAATTATTACTTGCTTAACAATATTGGCCTTATTAAAGTCGTATTTTGTCTTGCATTAAAGGGAGACAAATCCTAAAACTTACAAATTTAGACCTCTATGAGTTTTTGCCCCAAATTTTCTTTTTTTGAATTGTGATTATTATGTACCCAATGCAATCAATGAGCGTAGATGGGTAAACTTGATTATGAACTTCAAATAAATGATCAAGAGTCGATATTGCATGATGTTTTACCTTTTTTGCAACAAATAATAATTATAAAGATTTTTAATGTCATCCTGTATCAAATTTAAAAAAAAAAAGAAATGTTAAAAGACCAAAAGCCGCACCACTTTCTGAAACTAGCGTTTTGTACATTTTTGTAAATACATGTACATGAAATATGAGTTGAATATTCGAATATTCAATATATATATATACATGTTCTATGAATTTGTATATTGAGGTCTAGATCTTACAAATGTATATACATGTACATGTAAAGAGTAAACATAAGCGATATAATATAAAATTCCTAACAATAGGAAATGTTAAATTAAAATCATTTTAACAAAATAACAAAAAATGTATAAATGTATACAAGAAGTTAATTTAACATGTTTAATGACTTACTCAATTACTTAACGTGAAAAGTACATGAAGTAAAAGCGTGTTAACTTATAAGTGCACATAAAAATAAACTTGTGAAGTCTGAAGTAAACATCTGTTTACCATATATTTACTATCGACTGCTTTCATGTCGATCTGGCCCAAATAAAAAATATATTTATAAGGAAAAAAAATAAAGATATATATTAATTTTAATTCATAAATGTTTATGAATTTTATTTTAATGTAAAAGGTGTACAGTAAAAAAATGGTCTTTGACAAATATTTTCTTTAGATGAGTATAAAACAACTAGGTTGATTATGTTTTCATTAGATGTTTTCAAGATTATAGGGTATAATTATGATAAAAACATATATAACAGAATTTAGATCAATCAACAGACATGACAGACATCAACATTAATCAGCAGTAAATTGCATTTTCTTTCAATTGACTGCGATCTTAACAAGTCTTTCATCCTGTGTAATAACCAATTATAGACTAATGATTTGATTAAAAAGGTAATTATATGAGGAGTTTATATGTTCCATTGCACTGTAAATATTTATTTAGCTATTCTGTATGTAAATTAAATAAAATAAAAATCGCCATGACATTCAAAAGTATCATGGAAAAAAACTTCATATTATTATTTATATTGAAGCTGCTATACTGTATTACAAACTGACACAATCACACTCAGTTGACTGTTTCGTATTGATTTAAAATTTATACTGTTAAAATTTGTCACAAAATCCTCCAAAGTCAATTTAATTTATTCATATATTATTATGGGGACGGATCGGTTTGGGGCTGGAACGACCGGATACCCTATCGACTAAATGGACACAGTGTTAACGTGTGTTTACTCGGTAGACAGTACAAATTTCCATTTTGTCTGCATTATCGTAATTATAGTAAACACGAAAATGAAGTCAACTAATGAAATATGTGCATCCGATGTTAACTTGCATTTACTTAAAATATATGTTATGATTGGTCTGCACCAAACTGTACTATGCAATTTGTTTTTTCAAGTTGATGTGATAGCTATTCAACTGTTCAAAAACTTATTTATTTATGAAAATCCTTCATAAAATATTTCATTTTCAAGTGATCCATAATTCTTTTTTCTGCATTTTCAGTAAAATCATTCAAAAATCATAAAGCCCAATCATCATGATCATCGTATCAGGGTTTATATAAAACATAGATTTAAATGATATCCTTGAAGCGTATTTTTTTTAAGACAGTAATTCTCTTAATGTGTTACTACCACACAAACATTGACAAAGTTCATTTAAATTGAAAATAATTTCAAAATATACAGTCAGTATTTATATTAACGATAATGAACTAGGATTGTCATTTCCTGATTCATATGGTTTATTCTGGTTTTGTTAAATAAAAGGGGGGTCTTTTTTGGTGACCATACTTTTGTGTTCTTGAAATAAAAAGTGACCATATAAGACTTTTTTGACAGGTTGGTTGTTATAATCGATTACCTACACTTTTGGTATTGTTAATGAAAATCCATCGTCGCCATTTTGGTATTCTATAAATAGTTCAATTATTTACCTGGACGCGACAGGTAACATTGACTGATACTACCAGTAAAGGAAAATGATCCACTGAGTACAGCAAAAGTGTATTACAGGGTACCAGTCGGTCGTGTTAGGTATTTTCGTCCCGTAAGCCTATTCGACACATGCTAGGAAACCAAATTGCATTTCGACATTTTGTTGCTAAAACGTCTCAACTCATTGTAAAAGGGTCTTGATTTTAAGATAAAATGTGACAATATGTCATGATTATGAAAATGTATTATACATTGTTGTAAATGAGAGTGGTTGACCATTCTTTAAAAAAAAAGCCGGGGGACACTTAAAAAGCTTGCCAGTAAATTACACTGAGATCGGTTTCATCCGAGACATATATACATATATATGTGTATATATGTCTCTGGTTTCATTGAAATCAGTTACATGCAAACTCATGAAACACAACATTTTCAAACACATTATACAGCATCTTGAAAAAAATGAAATATTAGTCGATAACCAACATATGGCTTCAGATAGAAAAGATCATGCAACATGTGCAAATCTCAATAAGTAACTTCAACAATTGAAGATATTGCAAAACATAAAGCATTTGATGTAGTGCCTCACACACGGAAAAATGGCAAAATAATAGAGTGGGTAAAAACCTGGCTCACACAACGACAACAGTGTGTAGCAGCTGAAGATGAAACATAAAACGTAAGCCAAAACCCATATTTTGGAGTTCCGTTCATCAACAACCTTCAGACATGTGATATACACATCAACTACATCACGGCAAAAGTAAATAGATCATAAGGCTTTCTGAGGAGAAACATCGTAAATTTCCCAGAAAAAACTAAGAAGAGAGCATACCAAGCCATTGTCAGACCAAAGGTTAAATATGCAAGCAGTGCCTGAGATCCATATCAGGAAAACGACACACAGATAGGAAATGGTACAAAGAAGATCAGCACGTTTCATCAAACATTAATACAACAGACAACATGGATCAGTTACTATATATAGCCTACTGAATGGGCTAAAACTACCACCATTAGAGACCAGACGGAAAATAAAAAGGCTTTGCTTGTTTTACAAAGCTTTACATAAAAAATAGCCAAACATATACCAGATAATGTAGAACAACAAAGCAGGACAACACGGCAATATCACCAAAGTAAATTTAGAAACCTTCAAACTTCAACCAACACCTACAAATACAGCTTCTTTTCACGTACCATCAAAGAATGGAATACCTTTACAATAAGACTGTTAAATATAGAAGATGCAGAGTCATTCAAGAACAGCCTCACATCTAATTTAACAGAGTAGTCACGCAACAAACACCAAATTTTAATATCTCAGGCACTTGTCTAAGAAGAAAAATTCCTATATATATATATATATACCTTAGTAGTAAGGTATATATATAGGACTTTTTTTTCTGAAACGAGTGCCTGTGTAGTATACACTTTACAAATCACAGGCACTTGTTTCTATCCATGGGAAAGATTGCAGCGGAAAAACTAGAATATAGGAGATGTTCGCAGCTAGATTGCAGAAATATTTGACAATTTTGTATGTTTGCAAGAGCATTGCAAAACTTATATAAAATGACTGAACATGCCGATTGGTCACTCCCTGAAGGTAAAGGTTTGACATTTGAAAATGTTGATGGTGTTTTAGTCATGTTATATTTTAGTGTTCAGGGAGGCATTTATGGTTGGAAACTAATAGGTTATATTTCATAGACATAATTTGTAACTACAAATTCTTCATGGAAGTGTAAACTTATGAAATTTATCACCTCCGCAGGTAGGTTAAGGCACTTAATCTAATTATGGACGTTTTTTGCAATAAAATCGACCACAATCATTTAATAAGATTTTTGTATTTCATTTAGCAATATTTTCTTAACCTCAATTATAAAGAAAAATGCAGCAACTATTTGCAGGAGGCTGATTTATTTCAATTAAGGTGCAGTGGCTGATCTAGAACTTTTCTTAAGGAGGGGGGCGCTGACTAACCTAAGAGGGGACCCGCTCCCGTCATGCTTCAGTGATTCCATGTATAATCATCCAACCCCTCCCCCTGGATCCGTCTATTGAGTGTATGTATGCCTTACGAAGCGATGGCGATGACTCCACTCAAGCATAAACGGAAAATCTCTCACGGTTTTCACGCAGAACCGAATGTTCTTCTTGTGTAGATGAATTCCCAGCCGGGTATTAGAAGATGTGATTTGAGTGTCAATGAGACAACTCCCTATCCAAGTCACAATTGGTAAAAGTAAACCGGTATAGGTCAACGTACGGCCTTCAACACGGATCCTTGGTTCACCCGAACAGAAATGGCACCAACATGACTAGTGTAAAACAATTCAAACAGGAAAAGTAACGGTTTAATCTATATAAAACCAGAGAAAATAGAAACACTTATAACGGTAACCAAACGACAACCACTGAACACCAGGTTCTAGACTTAGGACAGTTGCAAACAAATGCAGCGGGTTAAAAAGTTTTAATGTTTCATGACAGTCACAGATTACAAGCTAATGAAAATTTGTTGACTGGAATGATTTATCAACCATTATATCTATCATTTATCTGACTTTCTGATACATGACTCACTCGCACCGGCAAAGTGGAAAGGGATTATTATAAGTTGCAAAACTTGTTTCCCAATCCACTATAAATAAATATGTTTAAACTAATGACCCACTCTAGTACTAAGTTGGATGCATACAAACAAACAAAACTTAAAAAATTACATTTTACGAGGAATATGAATAAAGGTTGAATACGTCTAGGATCAACAATTTCCAGTAGGACACATACATCAGTGATTGATTCAAACAATTTTAAATAAACAAGTGCAAATTAGAAATAAAAAGTAAAATCTCAAAAATACTGAACTCCGAGTAAAATCTAAAACGGAAAGTTACTAATCAAAAGGCAAAATCTAAAGCTCAAACACATCAAACGAATGGTCACTCAACTGTCATATTCCTGACTTGGCAAAGGCATTTTCCGAAGTATAAAATGATGGATTTAACCTGGATTTATAGCTAACTAAACTTCTCACTTGTATGACAGTCGCATAAAAATCCATTATATTGACAAAGATGTGTGAACAAAACAAACAGGCATAATGGGTAAAAAATGTCAAACTAAGGGGTACAGCAGCTCACATATTGTGTTATTATCTTCACCACTATAGAACAAACTAATATGTAAACAAACATGGCACAATGACGGGATGTAAAAGTACAGAGCCACGTCATATGTAACAAAGAAACACGAAAGAGTATATTGACGAAGCATATTAGCAAAAATGAAAGTTAAGAATACTAACATTACCATAGAACAATAACACAATGACGGGATGTATAAGTAATTTTTCCACGTCAAATGGATACAACAAAAACAGACTGAACAGTTAAGTATATTCCACAAAGAAAAAATAGGGTAGACTACGGATATATGCTAGTAGGATAACATTCTTCAGTAGTTCCATTTCCTATATCCCGGATTATTGCAATAACGTATCTCAATTGGAACGAGATACCATGCAGATAAACTCTTTATATGTGGATTTCACAACTGCAGGTTTATTCACACTCATTTTATATACTATGAAGGATTGACAAGACACCTGTATATTGTTGAAGATAAAGCATGTTGCCCTCTGGATGTATTTTTCGTTTCTTTCACATCGACGTATACCAAAGCACCTTTCACAGAACTTACGAACCAATGCTCACACAAATTGCATGGTCACTATTTTAAATTGGTCAAGTCAATTGTGTCGTGTTGTCCAAATAACTAAAGACATATCTACTCCTTGTTATTTCTGATCATAATTTAACATGTGTTCCTGGACGGGACACATACTACTGGAAATCAGTGTGGAATCCTATACAGATTGACATTTAAGTAAAATAAGTCAGAACCTGCATCAAGCTTCTTGGAATCAATGTTATTTTCATTGTTTGCTACCTCCTTTTATTGCCTTTAAATAGGCTTAAGAATTAAAAAAAAACCGACTTTGTATATTATTTACTTTTAAAAATTATGCACACATAACAAAACAAAGTGTAAAATGTAAATAACAATAGCAAAATTAGATCTATAGTATATACAGCTGATTGAACCAAAAACGTATTCAAATTATACTTCAATATAGTGGTCATTATATTTTACTTCATGTACAGTCATTCTATAATACAATTAATGTTGAAATATGAACAATATAAACAATAAAATTGAGAAAGGAAATGGTGAATATGTCAAAGCGACAACCACCCGACCATAGAGCAAACAACAGCCTAACAAAGCTTTTACTTAACTTTTTTTTGTTGCGGACGATATAACTGTTTAGGTCATTTTTGTTTTAAATGGTACAGACGTTTTATGTTTTTTATCCATAGCCCCCCAATTTAAACAACAGTTGTGTTTCACCTTCAATCATATTCATTACATAAATGCACTTGGTAAATTGCTGTCATTAGAATTGGATAAACATATTTTTTTCCCAAATTGAAATTCTGTGAAATAATGAATTGCGTTTGATAATCACTGTTGTTAAAGGAGTAAGTATTTTTTAGTCCACTTTTTGTGTTCTCTTTTTTGCCAATCTTGCACATTAAACCAATTATTATTACAATGACATTGTGGTGAGTTGTTTATTGAAAATTGTAGTATGGGTTTCGAACTTTTTTGTTGTAAGATATTTTGTAAAACGTTTTTTGTTTTATGTTATGAGCACTATCCAGACATGTACCTAGATGGAAAATGATGGTATGAATGGTAAGCCTAGTATAAACGACAAAATTAACATTGACCCGGAAGGCCATTTTGAAATCCGTTTCTTATTTAAAACGGTAATAACATAAAGTCATGATTTTTCCGTATTTATTAGTACTGTAGTCCTGTCACGAAATGTTGTCATCATAGCGGTATTTTTAACATGACCATATAAGCTGGAGGTTCGGCTAGCCATGAATCCAGGTTCAACCCACCATTTTGTCTTAAAATGTCATGTAAACAGTAAGGAATATGGCAGTTTTTATCACACAGTCCGTTTCTATGTATGTTGGCGTTGGTTCTGCAGCAGTTCAGTGTTTCGGTTGTTCCTTTTTGTTTCCCCTTATTGTTGATGTGTTTCCCTCAGTTTTGGATTGTGACCCGGATTTGTTTCAGTTACATCGATTTATGACTATTGAACAGCGGTATACTACTATTGGTTTTATCTAATACACCCAAGGCAAAAGTGAGAAGTGAAAATATTTAGACTTTTCACTGTTCCATTAATTATTCCATGGTAATTTAGCTACATATATATATACATGATATAGGAAACTACACAGAAAACCTACATGAAAGCTTGTCCGTAGAAAACATGTTTAACTTAAAACGGTGACTTTTAGATTTATTTTTCATATTTCATTCAATTTTAGATTTTTAAAAATTTTATGGAGTTATGTTTCTTGTAATGAACGTTAACCACTTATATTTTTTTTTAAGAATATACACGAAATGTAAAATGAAATGCACCACAAATTTAAATGCCTTTAGTATGTTTATAATTCACACCCCGTACTTTGTTCAATATAAACAACATATACTAGTGGATGTTGAATCTTTCGAAAGGTTAGTGTGACTGGATACATTTTAAAATCTATTATCAATTGATTAAACTTTAAGGTTGAGTATTGGCGTATATCGGACATTCAATGGCCTTCTCTTCAAAAATTTTCGATCAATTCTATAGGATTAATATTTCATATTTCTTCATTTTGGAACTTTTTTCATTCTACAACCTTTATACTTGTTTCATCATTGTGACTTGAACTGTGGTGTAATGTTTCTTTGTCTTCATTCTGGACAGGAATAAGTCTTTGGAAATTGGCAGTCTGTGGTTCTATGCTGGCAATTGAACGTTGACCGGTATGAGTAGCTTTCTGTATATGTTCGGATATAGCTTGTCTAAGTTTATTTTCCTTCATTATCATTAAGACTGTGAGTATTTCTCTACAAAATTTTCCGTCAGACATATCGTCTCTGATGCCGTCTAATAAATCATATTTCTTTCCCCTGGTCATATTATCGCTGGACCTAAAATCAATTAAGGTTTATAAGATTATAACACATTTTTGAATGCTGTACTCCTATTTTTGACAATTTTACCTTTTATGTCTGTTTTGTTCACACATCGTTGCCAATATTATGTATTTTTTGCGACTGTCACACAAGTGAGAATTCAGCTAGCTACATAACCAGGTTTAATACACCATTTTCTAAATAATAATGGGCATGTATCAAGACAGTCATTTTTTTTTATCCATTCGTAGATATGTTTGAGCTTTCGATGGTGCCATTTGCTAAGTGAAAAAGTAAAATTACAAAACACTTACCGTTAAGAATTCTGTATTTTTGTTATTCAACTTTTTACATCTTTTGTGGATTGTTTTGATAACAGCATTAAAGGATCTTATCTAAGGAATATACTCAATAGATTTTTCTAAATCTGTTTAACAACCAAAACCAAAATAGCAAGCATGGTTTTCATTTTTTGGATGGATTATAAACGTTCATAATAAAGTAAAATTGTTCTTTGACTAGGCATTAAAATAATATACCTCATTAGAGATCTTAATTCTCTGTCGGCGCCAAGTCGTCGGCACATTTCGTTAAATTTGTCATCATCTAAGCCATCGACTATTTCATATATTATACTGGGTAATATACCTCGCCTGGATGGCAAGCATTGCAACTCATCTATGCTTTCCTGCAGAATAAATTCGATAACATCAATGTCAATTGTATCGTTGTTTCAATAGTGTTGATAAATTAAATAACTCAAATTTTGTTATTGGCTTAAGGTTTACAATATAAATGTTCTCTATTTTTCGTGACAAATATTCCTATCGGAGAAACGATCATATGATAAATACACAAGAGTTGTGTTATTTCGAATTGTTCATTTGTCAGGGTTAATAAGCAGCATATCTATACTATTAAACGAGAAGACCTCATTTTTGGTGTCGTTTCTCTTCTTTCCAGAATAAATTAATCAACACGCCTCTGTGTCCTATAGGTACAGTGCATAGTCGCATTTGTCATCCATCCATATGATTATTCAGATTGAGTTATTTTAGGAGAAAAACGAGAAAAAAGGCATCCGGATATTGTCCCGTCATTGTACGAAATTTTAAGTCAGATTAGACTTCCTGTTTGCGTTTTTCTGTATACTTTGAACATGCATATACTACGAATAAAGTGTATTTTCAGAATTTTATCTGCTATCATTTTCAAGTTTACTATCCACGGCGGTCACAGAGTTTATTAAATAGAGAGGGTCTGTATACTATATCAATGATCACCATGGATCGATTAGTAAACTTAGAATTGAAAGTAAATACGCTTTATTTATATAGTAATGAATATTCATAATACACAGATAAGCGCTAAAATTATTCATGTGAACTTTTGATACTTTTTCTGAAATTCTCCAGTCATTAAATCTTTTACAAAATTCATTGATTACATAAAAAAAAAAAGAAGATGTGGTATGATTGCCATGTTAAGACAACTCTCCACAAGTGACCAAAATGACACAGATATTAACAACTATAGGTCACCGTACGGCCTTCAACAAAGAGTAAAGCCCATACCGCATACTCAGTTTCAAAAGGCCCGAAATTACAATGTAAAACAATGCAAACGGGAAAACTAGCGGCCTTATTTACGTACAAAAAATGAACGAAAAACAAATATGTAACACATAAACAAACGACAACCACTGAATTACAGGCTCCTTACTTAAATAAATGTTCATAACATACTAAATGTATGTTCATATTGAAATTGATAGAAAACCAAAAATTGGGAACTTTGGAAAAAAAACATTTTCCTGTCCCCAATAACCTATATGACTTATGATACTGAATGCCCGCGATTTCGCGGGTGTGTTCTAGTATCAATTTATTTTACAAAAGGATGAACACAATGAGCTGACAACTCGCTTGCGATTAATTCATTACTTTTTCGGAACTTTTCAGATAATGCAGTTTGAGGTTGATGAGTACAGTAAATAACTACAACTGTAAAATCTGAACTAAATCTAACCAGATCTAGTTGACAGTAAGCGAATGGTCTGAATAGTACTGATTTTACAGCAGTGGTTAAGTCTGAAAAATAGACTAAAAGACTGATAATTATTGATTGATTTATTTTTTTAGTAAATTCAAATCTGTTCGTCACATTGTTGGTTAAGTCAATCAAGCCAATAGAACTTGATGCATTCAAACCAAAATGATTTAAAATATTGAAAAATCACATCCCTGATTTAAGTGCATCATTCTTATCATGAAAAGCAGTATAACAATTTCCCTGTATACAACATTTTACTAACAAGATCAAAATCATAAAGTTTGTTTTATTTGGGTGAAAATCTACATACTCGTTATATTTGAATTGCTGACTTACTGGATAGTGGTTTTCAATAACTGTGTCTGAGAGGTCGATGTCGACTGTCATTCGTGTTCTAATGCTAACACATTGATGACTTGTGTGACTAGAACCGTTTTCTGACTTTGGTACAGTACTGTGGCTTGACATACATTTAGCTTGTTCTAAATCAATATGTTCCATGGCTTCATAATCTGATCCCTCGTCTGTGTCAGATTCTTCTATTGCTTTATGTTTGATGCTGTCTTCAATGTATTTTTTATATAATATTTCGATGAAGCATTGAAATACTGTTCTAAATCTTGGTGGACTTTCATTTTTAAATTGCCATTCCTTTGTTGTCTGAATGAATTTGTGATTGCCACATTTAAACCGATTAGAAAGATTCCAACTCTGTAAAATATAATTGTATTTAACTATATATTTTTAATTAAATTAAAAAAATATCATTCATAAAAACACATTATTATATTTATCATATTCTTATGCATTCTGCATGTAGCAAGGCAGGAATATGACAGTTTGTTTGTCCGTACCGTTGGTTTATAACGTTTGATTATGTCTGTTTCAGGAATATGACAGTTTGTTTGTCCGTACCGTTGGTTTATAACGTTTGATTATGTCTGTTTTATGGACCAAGGCAGGAATATGACAGTTTGTTTGTCCGTATCGTTGGTTTATAACGTTTGATTATGTCTGTATGACAGTTTGTTTGTCCGTATCGTTGGTTTATAACGTTTGATTATGTCTGTATGACAGTTTGTTTGTCCGTATCGTTGGTTTATAACGTTTGATTATGTCTGTATGACAGTTTGTTTGTCCGTATCGTTGGTTTATAACGTTTGATTATGTCTGTATGACAGTTTGTTTGTCCGTATCGTTGGTTTATAACGTTTGATTATGTCTGTATGACAGTTTGTTTGTCCGTATCGTTGGTTTATAACGTTTGATTATGTCTGTATGACAGTTTGTTTGTCCGTATCGTTGGTTTATAACGTTTGATTATGTCTGTTTCAGGAATATGACAGTTTGTTTGTCCGTACCGTTGGTTTATAACGTTTGATTATGTCTGTTTCAGGAATATGACAGTTTGTTTGTCCGTACCGTTGGTTTATAACGTTTGATTATGTCTGTTTCAGGAATATGACAGTTTGTTTGTCCGTACCGTTAGTTTATAACGTTTGATTATGTCTGTTTTATTGACTTCCACCTTTTATTTTACCTTGGAGTTCGGTATTTTTGCTATACATTCTTTTAATATTATCATCTTTAAAAAAACAAATCGGAGGACTAACGCCTGTGAGATTTCTGGACAAATAGGTTGAAGATTGAAGGTAATAATGATGTCTTGTCTAATTATAATATACAATTTTCATTTTATTAACAAAATATGTAGTAAAATGAATATATTGTGTAGTAATTGTAAAATGTTTAATCGGCATTTGAAGCTGACGTTTCTGTGTTTTTGATATCGCAAGTCAAAAATCGGGAAGGGGTGCAATAGAAACACGTAGGTTTTTTTTTCTCCAAAAAGTGCAAACATGTTTCTTTTAAACACTTACTGTAAACGATTTTGAAAATAAAAATGAGTTAGAAGATGCCTGAAGAATATCAACTTTAAACCAGACACCGTATATGAGTAATAAGACTTTCATTAGCTAATTCAGAACTTGAAAAGTCTCTACAACATGAGAAATCTACCCAGTAAGACAATAGTATGAACACACATATATGTATGAGCAAAACTTTTATCAAGTCAGTTTTATATAAATTGTTCAATTGCGCTCTGAATGGTACCTATTTTCGAGATATTCGTGCTTATGAAAAGGTCCAGTGATTGGCACACGATAAAGTTACAGGGGCGATTATGACTTTGCTAATGAAAAATGTTATTTTTTTCGACGTCAAATGGCGATATATTGGGAAAAGATACATTTTTCGAGTGATTTATATCATTTGATTGAAAAAGAGTACATGTACCCCTAGTTGTAAAATAGCATTTGACTTGATTCATCATGAAGATATTATGAAGGTAAAGGAGGGGGTTGAGATCTCACCAAGCATGTATTACCCCGCCACATGTTTGCGCCATTTCCAAGTCAGGAGCCTTTGGCCTTTGTTAGTCTTGTGTGTTTTTTTTTCTTCAATTTTAGTTCATTTATATGTTTTGGAGTTTAGTGTGACGTCCATGTTCACTACACTACTACACAATTTTAATTGGGACTAGCTGAGTACCACCTCCGGGATTTTCTCGCACCGTTGAAGACGTATTGTTGTCTCATTGACATATTCCCCATTTGAATTTTATTTGTTAATCATTTAAAAAAAATCCGCATTTGCTTATCTTTCGAAAAAACCCACCCCAATATGTCTATCGAAAGGAAAGAAATGTCCAAGAAACCGAAATTTAGGTAGATATCTAAAACTTTGACCCCATATATCTCTAAATTAGCACATGAAGGTATATCTTTTATTAATACTAGTATTTGAATTGAACATGTGAAAAGTAACTTGTATGCACATTTTCGTTAAATGAGACCGAAGCTGTACGCCGTTAACGCCCCAAGCAACTATGCTCTGGTTTTAGGTGTGTTTAAACCGTGTATATATTATAATTAACAACAGGTGTACAAATTGGGCTGAAAGACATAATAATTCGAACTGTATACGAAAATTAATTGTTGTGCTAGATTGGAAGTAAAGATTTCTAATTTCTTTTATAGTACTGTTACTGATGGTTTTATGCAAGGAAAATCTTTATTTATTGTATATTAATGACATTGCGCTGAAAGTTGAACAATCATGCCCTTGTTTCTATAAAAGGCAGTGTTGCGATTTAAGTTAGATCTGGCATTTGAACAATAATTTATTTATTTGTTAAAAATGAATATACCCTCTGTTTAGTTGGCTAATAAATGTATTTAGTAATGGTTGCTTTCTTAATGAGGCTGTTATATACCCTCGGTAAGTTATAATGCCTTCGAAGGATGTAATGTTTCGATTTCTTGCCTCCAACCATGGCAGACAAAAGAACTTAAATCCGATGAAATTTCTTAACGGAAATTCTTCAATTATATGGCATAATCAAAAGCTCAAACCCATCAAACGTATGAATAAGAACTGTCATATTCCTGACTTGATTAAACTTGGTTTTATAGCAAGCTAAACCTCTCACTTGTATGACAGTCGCATACAATTTCACTACTTGTATACTGAAAATGATGTGTGAACATAACAAACAGACATACATGTTACAGGTAAAAATGTCAAAGATATGGGTGCAGGAGTAAACATTTTAGTATAATCTTATAAGAACAAACTAATATGTAACAACAAATCACAAAAAGGCATATAGACAAAGCACATTAGCAAAAAATGAAAGACAAGAATACAAAAAATTACGATTGTCATGTGCCTGTGATTCAGTAGTTGTCGTTTGTTGCTGTGTAACATTTTCATTTTGATGTATATTAATTAGCCCGTAATTTTTCTCGTTTGAATTGTTTTAAATTTGTGATTGCGGAGGCCTTTTATTGCTGACTATGAGGTGTGGGATTTACTCAACATTGAAGGCCGTACGGTGACCAATAGCTGTTAATTTCTGTGTCATTTGGTCTCTTATAAAGATTTTCTAGTCATACCTAATCAAACTTTCTATATAAAATGATTGAAAAATTAATCATTTGTAGACCTCTTTTTCAGATAAAACCGGAATAACTTTGATATTATGATGATATTGAGTTATAAGATTTAATCGTTTTGTTAAAAAATATAATTCACGTCAATGTATTGTACGCACAATTAATAAAGCTAAAAGCTGAAAATTATATCTTAATAGACGATTGGATTTTAAATTATTTTATATTTTGCTATAAATTGATTAGGTCTAAACGGAAATAATAAATTGTTAAAAATATTATCCACCAGCCATTTTGTAAACAATCTAAAATATAAGCTTTTGGGTCTTTTCAAACAAGTACGCTTTATCATTTATTTCAACATGTTAAAGGTTTAAAAGAGGGACGAAAGATACAAAAGGGACAGTCAAAGTCATAAATCTAAAGCAAACTGACAACGCCATGGCTAAAAATGAAAAAGACAAACAGAAAAACAATAGTACACATGACACAACATAGAAAACTAAAGAATAAACAACGCGAACCCCACCAAAAACTAGGGGTGATCTCAGGTGCTCCGGAAGGGTAAGCAGATCCTGCTCCACATGTGGCACCCGTCGTGTTGCTTATGTGATTACAAATCCGGTAAATAGTCTAATTCGGTAGGTCACATTCATGAAAGGGAAGGGGATTGTAGTTACGACGTAAGGAACATATCCGATATCATTTGTGAAACGGTTATTCCATAACGGTCAACCAACTCGTGATGGCGTCCGTAAAATTTACGAAGGGATGATTTCAACTTCACCATTTGGAACTCTTGGTTTAATAGTTTCCTTGTGAGCAGTAACCCTCTATCAAGAAAATCATGATAGGAAATGCAAGCATGGGAATATCGTATCAATTGGGAGATATATACCCCGTATGCAGGTGCTGCTGGAATGTTGCTACTTAGAAATGGAAAGTTCACAATTGGAAAGCTGAAATCATCTCTTTTGTCGTAAAGTTTTGTTTTCAACCGACCCTCATTGTAAATTTCTAGATGTAAGTCAAGATATGAAGCCGACTTAACTGTATCTGTAGTATCCTTTATCTCCAATTCGATGGGATAGATGCGTTCCACATAGTCACCAAATTTTGAATTGTTTAGTTAAAGAACGTCATCTATATAGCGGAAAGTAGAGTTAAAGGATATTGCTAACTTCTTTAACATTGAAGTAAAAGTTCATCGTTGTTTGAAATTCCAAAGGGAATCTATGATTTTCCAGAATTTCAGCTTTAGTAAGTTCCGATTTAGTATTGGTTGGGTTTCCAATAAAGTGTTGTAGTTATTTATTTAATGTAGATTGACCTATTTCCGTATGCATTGTACAACAAGTACGGAAATACTCGAGTCTCAAGCGCATGTGACATCCTGATTTATAAAACAGTCAAACAATTCAATCATACAATGGGCAAAAAACGTACTTCCTTGTTGTTGTCTCCAACACTAGTCCTTTGAATTCAGGTCCTCTTCCCCGCACATTTGACAGCCATTTTTTTTTAAGTATAAATAAACTAAAGGCTCTAAAGAGCCTGTGTCGCTCACCTTGGTCTATATGAATATTAAACAAAGGACGCAGATGGATTCATGACAAACTTGTGTTTTGGTGATGGTGATGTGTTTGTACATCTTACTTTACTGAACATTCTTGCTGCTTACAATTATTTCTATCTATAATGAACTTGGCCCAGTAGTTTCAGTGGAAAATGTTAGTTAAAATTTACAAATTTTATGAAAATTGTTAAAAAATTTACTATAAAGGACAATAACTCCTTAGGGGGTCAATTGACCATTTTGGTCATGCTGACTTGTTTGTAGATCTTATTTTGCTGAGCATTATTGCTGTTTACAGTTTATCTCTATCTATAATAATATTCAAGATAATAACCAAAAACAGCAAAATTTCCCTAAAATTACCAATTCAGGGAGAGCAACCCAACAAAGGGTTGTCGGATTCATCTGAAAATGTAAGATAGATCTTCACCTGATAAACAATTTTACTCCCTGTCAGATTTGCTCTAAATGCTTTGGTTTTTGAGTTATAAGCCAAAAACTGCATTTTACCCCTATGTTCTATTTTTAGCCATGGCGGCCATCTTGGTTCGTTGACCGGGTCACGCCACATATTTTTTAAACTAGATACCCCAAAGATTATTGTGGTTAAGTTTGGTTTAATTTGGCTAAGTTGTTTCAGAGGAGAAGATTTTCGTAAAAGATTACTAAGATTTACGAAAAATGGTTAAAACTTGACCAAAAAGGGCAATAACTCCTAAAGGGGTCAACTGACCATTTTGGTCATATGTTGACTTATTTGTAGATCTTACTTTGCTGAACATTATTGCTGTTTACAGATTATCTCTATCTATAATAATATTCAAGATAATAACTAAAAACAGCAAAATGTCCCTAAAATTACCAATTCAGGGGCAGCAACACAACAACGGGTTGTCGGATTTATCTGAACCTGATAAACAATTTTACTCCCTGTCAGATTTGCTTTAAATGCTTTGGTTTTTGAGTTATAAGCCAATAACTGCATTTTACCCCTATGTTATATTTTTAGCCATGGCGGCCATCTTGGTTGGTTGGCCGGGTCACACCACACATTTTTTAAACTAGATACCCCAATGATGATTGTGGCCAAGTTTGGTTTAATTTGGCCCGGTAATTTCAGAGGAGAAGATTTTTGTAAAAGTTAACAGACGACGCCGGACGACGACGGACGACGGACGCAAAGTGATGAGAAAACCTCACTTGGCCCTCTGGGCCAGGTGAGCTAAAAAGTAAGATGATGTGGTACGATTGCCAATGAGACTCCACCATGGAACCCAATGACATAAAAGTTAACAACTATTGGTCACCGTACGGCTTACAACCATGAACAAAACCATTACCGCAAAGTCAGCTAAACAAGCCCACAAAATGAGAAATGTTAAACAATTTAAACGAGGAAAATTACCTAAAATACAAACAACAAGCGACAAGACTGAATTGCAGCCTTCTGCCTTAGGACAGAAAAATAAAGAATATGGCTGGCTTAACTATCTTGCTTGAGCCGAAACCTCTTCTAAAACAGGACAGTAGTCTAACAGAACAACATAACAAACTATACATGTATAAGATCAGTTAAGTGCTTGTTTTTAAAGGTTTAAAATTGTTTTATTTCCACTTCAATTACTCTCAAATTAATTATAGAAGAAAGACACATGCAAACGAAAGAATAAAATTTATTTTTACAAATTGGCATGTTTCAGTTTTCAGTAATATGTATAATTATTTGTTTAAAGGATTTTGTGGATGCTTAACCTTGTCCTGTTACAATTCAGTTTTTTATGTCAAAGCAGCAAGTTCATTTGATGGGAACTACCGCTGTTCCCAAAACCGATACTGACATGTCACAATATCATCAAAAATGTTTTAATATGGTATCAAACTGTTATACCTTGTTTATACCGAAAACATACAATTTTAATGTTTTGTCCAGGAATATCAATTAGCAATCACAATTACATGTATGCTTCACAAAAATCCGTAATTTTGACTTGGCTGAAATCAATTTCTAGGAATTCCAAAATGAGACTTTTATAACGCAACAGTGTTGTCAGCATGAAATTCAACTCTGGTGTCTAGGGTTTCCGCTGGAGGTTGCCGTTTTAGCATTTAGCATACATAACTTAAGATAACTCTTGTGGCGATTCAAATTCATAATTGGCGAAAGATTTGACAAAAATAATCTTGGTTCGACTTTATCCATCTTGTTTACTTTTGTCGGGTTTCGCTGATGTAAGCGACGCACGTTTGAATCCTATTTTGACGTCTTCCTTCCTTTTAATGATAATCCGGAAGCGGAACGCTGTTGATATGATGAAAAATGTTCAAAAGCAAGATAATTTCACACTTTAAACTTCATCTTTTAACTTTGATAGAAATACTTGATTTGAAGTGGGTACTTTACAATCGTTTTGTGAACGCATGTATATTACGTCTCGATATTTCTTAACGGTTGCTCCAACAAGAAAAACTGTTGTTATGAAGAAATATATTCAAGTAAGAAATATCTCTGAATTTATCCTCCAGCCTTCAACTAGACGGGAAGTATACATCTGATTAACTAACTGAAGATGAATTTCGTGATAATTGCATGATCTATATTGCATTTTTTTCAGTATCTTTTTAAAATTAAATGTTGAGTTTTTATTAATAAGAATAAAGATAGAAATGAATTTGTAGAATAATCATAGACAACTTTGTGAGAAACTGAATTTTCTGATATTTGACGAACAAAAAATGAAGCGGCGAAACATATATTATTTTTGCGAAATAGGTGATGAATAAGAAAATTTAACCAGGGGAAACTCTGTTGGTATATGATCAGTCACTTTCCTATGAAAACGCGATAACAATGCACTAAAAACAAACAACTCACACCACATCTTCCTATATCTAAAACATTTGAAAGTACTGGTATTCCATTGCAGTAGCATTAGAAAAAGTTAATGGTAAGAATTGAATGATACAAGTATTCATTTTTTTTATATAAATAAGGCCGTTAGTGTTCTCGTTTGAATTGTTTTACATTGTCTTATCGGGACCTTTTATAGCTGACTATGCGGTATGGGCTTTGCTCATTGTTGAAGGCCGTACGGTGACCTATAGTTGTTAATGTCTTTGTCATTTTGGTCTCTTGTGGACAGTTGTCTAATTAGCAATCATACCACATCTTCTTTTTTTATATAAAGAGTGCAAAAGTCTTGATCGTGAGAAGATTATTAGTATGAAGCGGATCAAAGTTTTCAAACGTAAAACAATTATAAAACGAAGCATTCAATTTTCAAGTAAGAAGGGACATATTTGCAGGTTATATAACAGTTCACAATTATTTTTTCGTATGTATATAGAAACATACCTTTGAAGCTGGATGAATAGGGAATCCTGCCTTGTCTACAGAATGTTTCCATATGGGATTCATATTTCTAGGGACATCTTCGAAATCCACTTTTATTTCTATGGAGTCTGATCCCGCGATATCGTCTGCTACATCTATTTCTGTCTTACCCTTGTAACTGTAGCCCAATACTTGCTCATCTTGTTTCAATGCCTGCAGAAAATGTTAAAAAATCAAAATCTTTATGAATACAAATTAAAACTTCCACAAAGGCATGCAGGTAGGAGTATCATTAATTAATGTCAACTTTTGTGTTGTTTTTATTTTTAGAGAAAACGTCCATTTTTGTAATTTTTTGCCAGAAGTATTTATCCTTTTCTCCTATTTTCGAAAACTTCTATTTGGGTTTCAGTTTCTTTGTTAGTCGTATGTTTGCCAATTAAATGGGCCAGTATTGATTTAAGCATGAGTGAACAGGGCTATCAATTACGTATAATATATATTGGCTGATGATATAGTATTACCACCAACACATACCTAGGAAAAAATGTGATTAGCACTTATCGTGCTATATAGACAACAACAGAAATAATGTGTAACGATATGAGCCCCAATCTCAACTTATTCATCTATTTGGTCTCGAGTACTCATACAGTCAGACCATCCAAACATAGTTTCGTCTCTCTTGCTCATGTTTTCCTAACTTTATAACTCATTCAAATCAAAAGAATCTTCGCACACCAAAAAAGCAACAACATAAATTCAACTTATTTTTGGTATTAATTTCAAGATGGTGCTTATGTCGATTAAAACTAATATCTTCACTCCGACATACAAATAGATATCGAGATGTGGTATGATTTACAATAAAACAACTGTTCACTAAGAACAAAAGGATGTGAAAAACCGCATGTGAACGCAAGTGGCATTCAATAATGAACAAAACCCAAAATAGCTGAAAAGGCCTCGCTCTCTTAAAATTGAAAACCAAATATGCATTGGGCGTTTTTACTCTGTCCTTGGTGATTCCTTTTAAAAACAAGGACGACGAAAGACCAAATGTGTAGACTTAACAATACTTAAATTTGTATTGGTGTGCCAAAATACACTTAAGGCAAATAAAACTGATACATAACTTTACGTCAGCTTCATTAAATCCCAAATTGATATTCGTATATCTTACCTCTAAACAGTCCTTTAAAGTAATCTTTGCATCTGCAATGTGAACCTTGATTTTGATGTTCACCTGGTTATGATCAATGGGAACATATTTTCCAAATGTCACAGCATATAGTTCTAATGGGAAATTTTGGGAACACGCACAAAAGTAAACAGAAAAATGTATCGTGTATATAGTCACAAAACCTGGACGAGTTTTAATGTAAAACACTTCAGGTAATGCATTTGAATGTAAGTCATCTTCATTTACAAGTGGAATTTGATTGACGTTGATTTTATTTTCATTTGGTTGTGCATTTGGGTGGAACCAATAAGGTTGCACCATATTGTCTTCATGTTCTGATATGCAATGTGGCAATTCAATCACCACATATTCGTCAAAGTATTCTTTCAATGGTGTATAATATTCCACTACAGGCGACACAATACATGAATCTAAATTAGTCCTTGATTTCACCTCAGCATCCTGTGCGAATACTGACCAGAAGATAGTTGTTGCTGGTGTTGAAATAAAATTTGCCGGTAAACACAAACTGATATCTGAATTAGGAGCTTTAACCAAACCCCCATTTATATCTATGTCACATTTATAATCCCAGTTCAAATTTAAGAAATTAAGCGAGGTAGCTGCAGAATGATATTGACTGAGATACTCTTTTCTTAGATGCCCATAATTTTGGTACATGTGGTGATTACTTCCTGCGCATGCGTTTTCATCAACTTCAGAATCGTCACTTTCTTTTCCGTCTACGGTATCACCTATCTCTCTATCATACTCATCTATTATACCATAAGTAGGATTCTCCAAATTGCGAGCTGTTATTTCCTCAGTATCAAGAACACTACTTGTTATTCCTTTTTCTGCTACGTCCAAAACATTTTCATAATCATCTTCAATAAAACTGTCGGTATTTTTATCAGCGTCATTTTTAATTGTTCTTATCCCAGCTGTGCAAGCTTCTATAGTTTTTAAAACGTCCTTAAAATCAAGTGATTGTGTTGTTCTCTGAATTTCCGATTCCTCCTTGTACGAGTCCTCTTCGCTTATTCGTCTATGTCTTGTGTGAAATATGGCATGTCTTTCGTGGACTGATGTATACTCTTCTTCTATTTTGCCCTTGTATTCCTTTATGGAACCTTCCATTGATCCTATACCAGATTCATATACATTGTCTCTCCTTTTATCCATGATTGATCCAGGAAAAGATTCGAATCCAGATTCACAGTTTGAATCGTTTCGTCTAGTAATGACATTTTCTTGTGACTGACCAGCACCATCTTCTGTTTTTGCTATTGAAACTTTGTCTTCACTTGCCTCAAACCCCGAATTTATACTGTATTTATGACTTGATGAAGTCCGTATACTTATTTTTCTATTTAATGTACGAGACAAAGCTTTTCGCAATATTCGCCTTTGTCTGATGAAACAGAATATGAACATTACAAGAAACACTCCCACAACTACAAATAAGGCAATGGAAACCTGGAACCACATTTCGCTTTTATCTACAATGAAGGTTAATTATTTAATTAATAAAGGATAAATGTTATCAATACATTGTAATTTGAACACGTCCTAATTATATTTAATTGCATTCATATACTAGCATATTGAGATACGAATGGTTCCAAACAGGTTATTTTGCATGTCAGAAGATTTTTCTTTATTGCACATATAAGTAACGCTCAACTGGATTATTGACTTCATATGAACTTAATACCTCTGATACATGTACGGAAAAGCAGGAACATAGTGTTTTCAATAAAGTATTATGAAAACTTAAAAAAAAACACGTTTAGGACATGTGCTCTTTCTTTAAGAGAAACATTACCTATATACTCGAATTCGGTTATATAGGTTAATTGAATCAGACAAGTGCCTGAGGTTTTCGTTTTGAACAAGTCTAAGAAAGCAATCAATTATTCAGTCAATTTCAGTCAATATTCAGACTTATTATATGCTGCCAATTCAGTACTTTTCAGACAATTCGCTTGCATTCAAAAGTAAAATAGCAAACAAGAGCTGTAAGGGAAATTCAAAACGGAAAGTCCTTTTTCATGTGGAAAAATCAAAGGCTCATTCACATCAAACGAATGGAAAACAACTGTATTATTTCTAACTGGTATAGGCATTTTGTCATGTAGAAAAAGGTGGACTAAACCTGGTTTGATAGCTAGCTAAACCGCTAACTGGTATGACAGTCGCATTCAATTCAATTATATTGACAACAATGTGTGAGCAATTCACCTATAATGGTTTACTTTTATAAATTGTTACTGGGATAGAGAGTTGTTTTATTGACATTCATACCACATCTTCCTTTATCGATATAATATGTAAACATGTTAAAAATTTGGGGTGCATCAGTCGTGTTATTATCTTAATCACTATAAAACACACAAAACTAAAAAAAAAGACAAACGAACGATATGAACAGTAGCTAATTTACCACAGTGCATAAGTTTAAAATTGATTGAAAAACTGAACATGACTGAATATTTTATTGATCAGTCTTTTGTGATGATGTTAAGAAAAATGACCGTTTAAGAATCAAATTGATTTATTGGTATTTGGTATTTATATCGATTTCAAGCTTGATATGCTTTAGCTTATGTTTATTTTTACCATGAATATGTAGTAAAATAAGCATAGCCCACATTTTCATTTAATTTTACTATATCACACGACAGGTCGTTAACCAAAATCCTCAACCGTACAGTATGAACAATGAAAATAGATTTTAAAGATACTGCAACTAAATTTGTCAAAAGAAAAATCACACTTGAAGGAATATATATTCGTTAAGTCTAAGTCAAGCATTTAAAAAATACATCAAAAAAGGTCAGCTTAAGAAAAGGTTAAAGGCTAAAATGAAATGATATTACCATATTGAACTCAATCAAAATCCATGACAGTTAAAAGCTTAGTTCGTACCAAATAAAGTTTGCATATCTGTAAAATAGAAAATGCAATTCCCTATAGGAACTCCCTTCGCGGATAAAACTGTGCCATTTTTACTATGAAGTTTTGCAATTTTTGTTTATCCTAGAATGGTCGAATGTCAAAACATAGGGCTGTTCGGCATATTTTTAACATTTTAATGCCCGGAACCTGTTAGAGGTTACACTTTAACAAAAATTCTATACTACCCTTACCTACACTTTATGCCTACTTCAGATTTTAATTTTCACCGCAACAATATTATTTTATACTGGTAACAGTCATCAGTTATGTCTCTGTGCGATGAAGCACAGAGATCATATCTTGGAACCAGTACGTCAACAAATCAAATTATCTATGAATATCATATATCTCCCCAGAAGAGGCATGGTTTGAAAAAAACCCAGCTGTATCACCAGAAGTCATGTAAAAGTTTTACTTATATGATCCAAGAGATGTTACTGCCAAGTTGTAGGTCGATGTTAAAGTCAAATACACGACAGGTCAGTTATATCAAAATCTGCCACGCTATGCCTTCCGTATTCGATTTCAAACTACTACAATGAATTTCATAATTTAGAAAAAGATATTTTACAAATATTCATCATAGATACGAGATTAATCAATGATAATTCATAAAACAAAGAAGTGCTGATCAATTGACTGTTGATACCCTCTACACAATTATGTAAATGTAGTTGATTGTATAATTAAATGCATTTACAGTGCACAGATAATAGGAAAAATTTAAAAATTCAATTAAAAACAATAAAAGTAGATATTATAATTTTGACATACCGGACATGTCAGTCAGGTCTACATGTACTGTTGTTTCATTGCTGGTTAGTATAATCTCTGTTGTATTCTGGTATGAATTCAAAGTCACTGTATCATTGGCACCTTGATCACTGGTTCGTAATCTCCCTAAAGTAAACATAAGAAATTCACAAACGGGGAATATATCTTACACATAAAATATATTTATAAAACAATTACAAAACACATCATTCGTATTGTGTGTCAAAAAATAAATTCTGATTCAATGGACTTTGGTGAAAACAGGGAAATAATTCCAAATTTGGTGCCAATAATTGAATAGGAAATGAATGAACAGAATTATTTCCCACGGAAAGGGAAATTGGCGTATCTAGTGTGTACCTTTTTTTGGCAAGTATTTTTCCATTCAACTTGCAATGCATGACAATTGATATATTGCAAATACCACCCGACATGTCTAAAGTCGAATAATGTTTGTGTAGAATAGTTATTATTATTAAAACCACTCCGGTTTTGATAACTATTTTTGGAATATTATCTTGTACATAGAAAATGTTGTTCACCCATGCCACAAATAAGTACCTGTATAGTAGAAAATACAAAAAAAAAAAAGAAGAAAGTAACAGAAAAGTAAGAAGTTTAATTCGGTAGGAAAGGTCAAAAGGAACAAACTAGGAAGTAGTACACATCTTGAACAAAATAGACATAGGGGTAACTATCAAATATGTAAACAATTTTTTTGGTAATTAAGGTATCACATGAAGGCTGCAGGACTGGTCACCTTTTGACTGATACGTTTGATTAATACCAAAACGCATTAATAAATCTGAAGAGGAGGGAATATATTGATTGTTTCATATATATGAAGTATCAGATTTGATTTATTTAAATTCCGGTAACCAGTACGGTCCGAAATGTAATAGACGATATACAGACCTCCAAATCTCCATAAAAAATTGTGAAATTGATTTTTCTACATAGACAGTCATGGAGGTGGTGTGCGTGTCATTAAAACATTTGTACACAAACTGGCCTAAAATTGAGACAATGATATGACACAGATAAGAAAATGTATCTCAGGAATAAATACACCATTACTTTAATAAGAGCAGAAGATCAGACACCTCATTGGTATGGGGTATCCATTAATGAAATAAAAAAGAACATACAGAGCAAAAAGTTAACACTTAAAAAGCAAGAAAACAGTGCTTTAATTTCTATTCTTCATTCCAAAATCACAGTGAAGCCTTCAATATGGAGCAAAATAATAAAATAAGCCCAACACAAAAAAAAACTTTGTTACAATTGGAATTGTTCATACAGGAATGAAATGTTAGTATACCGTCCTGGGCCAAAAGTGCTTCACCAATCGGAAGTTTCTCTATCCTTTCATATTTTAATACACATTTGTAATGAAAATTCTACTGTAGATATCTCTTGTCCAAATTAATTGGTTTTTTTTCAATAAATACAGAAACGTCTGCATTAATCATGAAATATAATAATTAATTGTTTTTGAGGACATCACTCATTAACGACAAACATGAATTTCTGCACGAAATAATCCTATCGGGAAAAATACACTTAATTTCATTATTTGTATACAAATAAAGATTTCTCAGTAATGACATGTCATAAATATATTTCATAGTAACTATAAAAATATGTAACCATTTGTGAGTTTGATATTGAAAATTTCCTCATATAATCAGACCTAACTTAGTTTTTGACAAGATTTATATGAAATAATACATGTGAGGTTAAAGCAAATTATGTACTAAATGCAATTTTTAGAGAACAAAGATTGACATGCTTATTCGTTACGATACATTTTGTAGTTATGAAACATAACTTAAAAGGTTAAAGCAAATTATGTAAAGGAAATTTACAAAGAACAACGACTGACATACTTATTCGTTACGATACGTTTGGTAGATATGAAACATGATTTAGCAGACCAGGAAAAAAAGAAATGATGGCTATTTCTTTTTACAAAATGAACGACATGTTATCTAAAGTAAAAAGTAATTTCCTAACCATGAAAAAATAAATAATACAAGGCGTTTCCTGTGTCATAGCACAAGTCATAATAAAATATAAGACCTACCAGCCATATCACATACTTCCTTGTTATTTAAATTGTCTTATACCCGTAAAATTACCTAGTGCACAATAAATTAATAAGATTAAATGTGTATCAAAATACATTATGGGAGTGTTGTAAAAATAGATTTACCCGTTTGGAAAGCTGGAAATCCTATACTAAAAAACATTTGATACACTACATATTGCTCTAATTTATCACACCACTTGAAACATTTTAAAGTATGTATCATTTCAACAATATCACTTAAGATCATAACAATTTGAAGAACTGTTTATAAATAGATATTTGTTTTTCTTAGCTGATTTTTTAAACAATAGTAATACGCAATGATTCGATTTTTTCTTAATTTATAAATAATGAGACGTGTTCTCTAATTTAAAAACAATGAACTATTTGTTTAATATACAATGATGATTAAATACGCTTTTTTCTATTGTTATCATTAACAAGTTGATGTCGAAATTTTAACAAATTTCAGGCAGAATGACGAAAGACTTATCATTACTTTGAAATTATAAATCAGTTTTGTCATTATAATAATTGATACTGGATAATTCCATGAACAAACACAAAATTTTAAGCATCACTGTAACATTGCAGCAAATGTGCAGCGTTGGCCAATATGTTTATGAAACTAAACGTTATCAAATGTTTAAGTTATCATGTGACCGTTCCTCTCAATTGGATTTCAACATTTGAAAAAAATATATGAAGGTAAACAACTGTCACAGTCATTTTCTCATTGTAACAGTTATTTTTTGTTTCCTTTCAGTGAAGGTCGCCTTTAGTGTGTGTGCATCTATTATTAAATATACATCTTTAATGACGATATATTTTGTTTCATATCTGTATATATTACTTGGATTAATGTACAACAGAAACTGCGATCTATGACAACCGCAATGATATCAGGTTTGCTGTTGTCAACTAACTACCACGCATTATTATTCACATACCATCAGCCTTAAACTATCCAATTTCAACTTTCAATCACAAATTTCCAAGCAATGTTATATTTAAATAATATTACTTTAAATTGAAAATAACGCTTTATAAAGTTAGTGTGTCCACAGCTCCTTTCTAGACTCACCTTCCTTAGAAACGTTCATCTCACCAAAAAATGAAAACCTGGATATTTATAAATATCACAAGAGCTACGTGAACAAAAGAAACATAAACTGACTTGCCAAAATCTTCTCAGGTAAACTTTGCCTGAGGCAGTTGCAACTTTAGCTTCTTCTTATTTTTTATTTTAGTTGTTATGTATTAAAACATATACACAATAATGTTTGCTAATTGTTTATTATGATCGTTTTTGTTGTGACCTTTAGAATTGTATTTTACTTAAAACATTCTGAAACAATACCTTCCTAAATTCCAAGTGCCGATGTAGTCGTTATTTTTTGTTTGATAATAGATCATTGCTATTCTAATAGTAGTAGGGTGCCCAGTATCGAAAAAGACGTCTAGTTAACGTGTTTAAGTTAACGGATAACACATGGCTATATTTATATGCAAACAATTGGAAATTCATTATATTTTCCAATCATGAATGTCGTCGTAAGCTACCGTGGTAACGTGTTTCAAAATTTTGAAGTTTCTTAGGGTACCCAAAAATACCTCCTCATACAGGCCATATTCAACACGAAAAATAAAATTATTGCTTTCTGTGTTATTTGTTCAAATGATACTTATCATTAACCCGAGAAACTAAATTTGTCATATAACGAAAGCTGAAAAGATTTATATAATTCAAGTATAAGTATTTCATAATTTTAGTAAGACTATTTTTTTCGCTAATTTACCACATTTTGAACGAAAGAAAAGTTATTGCGTGTTACTTGTACGGATTTTTTTCTCTGGTTACATCAGTAAGACATGGTTCATATGTGTGCCAAATATCTTTCGTGTTATGTTAATTGGGTGAGAAAAAGCAATTTAAAACACAAATTTAGTGATAATTCTGCTTTTATTCAAACACGCCTTTTCTCGTACCGTTAATCGTTTTGTAGTTTACACTACCAGGTCATTAAGTTCTAGGACAATTGTCACTAACTTCATTTCTCTCTTTTGCTAATTGTATGGTCGATTTGTATGTTTTGAATAGTCCAGTTAGTTTGAAGATCATTGTTTTGTTTTAGAAAATATTTTATTCGTTGGTTTTTATAACTTTTGTTGGTTTTTTTTAACTGATAGTTTTGTTATTATTGTAATATACAAATCAAATCCTTCGGTCACGTTTCAGACCAGGAACATGGCACACATTCACAGCACAATCCTGTTAAACTATGAACATCAAGTCCTAATCGAAGTATGAGTGAAATACAATGGGATAAGTGTGTTATTTGTCCTTCTTCTGAATTGCTTATTAATATGCTAGGAATTAGCATACACATACACTTTATCGACGCTATGGGAGCACGGAAAGATCATGTGTATTTAGGTATATTGCATGATGCTTCGGACCTAGACCATATTCGTACTTATGATTACAAAATATTGTACCGTATTTCTTGCTATAATTTATTTCATATTTGGATATATTACTTGGATTAATGTACAACAGAAACTACAATCTTGACAACCGCAATGATTTCAGGTTTGCTGTTGTCAACTAACTTCCACGCATTATTATTCACATACCATCAGCCTTAGGCTATCAAAATTCAACTCTTCAATCATAAATTTCCCAGCAATGTTACATATAATAAAAATAAATGTCAATGAAAAATAACACGTTATAAAGTTAGTGTGTCCGCAGCTTAGGTAAACTTTGCCTAAGGCAGTTGCAACTTAAGCTTTTAATAATTTCTTATTTTAGTTCGTCATGTATTAAAACATATACACAATAATATTTCCTAATTGTTTATTATGATTGTTTCTGTTGTGACCTTTGAAATTGTATTATAGTTAAAACATTCTGACATAATACCCTATTAAATTGTAAGAACCGATGAAGTTTTTAGTTTTTGTTTGATAATAAATATTTTCTATTCTTATAGTGCAAACTTGGTTCATGTTCATGAAATACAATTTCTATATTTCTTTGTAATTGAACCCTTTCTGAACCCACTGTTTTCACAAATCAATTCAACGTGTGGTTGTCGAAAATCTCAGTAGATCATTCGCTAAGATTAAAGGTTACACACTTGATCAACTCTCTGAATGAATGGGAATGTGATAATAGGCATGTGAATATATATTTCGTTAATTGCAACGTTCTAAATTGCATTTTTTGGAAGCTGTTTAAACAAATATGAAATAATAGAATTTGATACAGCTGAAACACTTGAGAAATAAAATTTTAAATAAAAAAAAATGCTTTTAAATATAGACCGTGAAGAATGACATGTGAGATTGAAGTAAACTATGTAAATGGAATTTACAGCGAACAACGACTGTAAAGAGCATTTGTAAATTCCTAAACAAGGGACAAATTTTCAATAATTTCCTGTGTCATATAAGTACTAGTCATAATAAAATGTAAGACATACCGTTCATATTTCATATTTCCTTATTCGATCTGTTGTGCACAGTATTGCACAATAAACTAATAATATTAAAAGTGAATAAAAACACATTATGGGAGTGTTGTAAAAAAAGATTTACCAATTTGCAATGCTCTAAATCCATAACTATAAAAGAATTTGATACACTACAGCAAGCCCTAATTTATCACACCACAAGAAACATAAGTATGTAACATTTCAACAATATCACTTAAGATCATAACAATATAGAGAACTGTTTATAAATAGATATTTGTTTTTCCTAGATGATGTTTTATCCATATTCTTACATCCTAGCTCCTTTGTTCTAACAGGGGTGATCTGAGCCGGATCACCCCTACCAGATCACCCCAGTTTGAGTTTTTTTTTATTATGCATGCTTTCCTTTGTTCTGTAAAAATTTGGCGGGAATGTCAAATCCACTATAAAATTTATAATTAATTATACAGAAAAGACTATCTATCAAAATTCACGTGAAAAAAATCCAATGTATATGCTGGGATTCGAACTCAAGACCTTTAGCATATCAACCAACAACACATATCACTACACCAGGACGAATGGACACGTACTATCAGTAATTCAACATACTTAAAGGAAGCAAGATATTTCTATAAGTGGGGCGAGTTGGCAGACCTTTTTTCAGTGGGGTTTTAACCCTTTTCGTTGATAAGTGAGTTGTCAGACTGATTGTTCAATTTGATTTTACACTTTTTAAAAAGTGGGGCGAGTCGGTAAACAAGAGTGAGGCGATTTGTTTTATAAAGTGGCGATATAGTGTGGGCCGATTGACCAGTGGGGCGAGTTGATATTGTTTGATATTTACTCATTGTGTTTGGGGTCATAAAGGGTATACATCATATAGTAATATATAAAGTATATTATAATGGTTTTGTGGCGTTTTAAACTAGATTTTATGAATTGTAAATGGTTTTTCGTCTAATCTAAAACAGCTGGGCATCGGGGTGATCTAACACTGACACACCTCGTTCTCGTTGGATAACTATTACATAAACAACGCTTCGTTTTCTCTAATGAGACGTTCACTAATATAAAAAGAATGAATTATTCATTTAACAAACAAAGATGATTAAATACATTTTTTTTTATTGTTTTTATTAACAAGTTGATGTTGAAAGTTTAACAAATTTCAGGTAGTATGACGAAATACTAATCATTACTTTGTAATAATAAATCAGTTTCGTCATTAATAACTGATACTGAATATCTTCATGAACAAGCACTAAATTTAGAGGATCACTGAATCATTGTAGAAAATTTGCAGCGTTGGCCAGTATGTTCATGAAACTTAATGTAATCAAACGTTAAAGTTATCAAGTGACCGTTCCTCTCATTTGGATTTCAATATTAGAAAAAATGTACCGAGGTAAACAACTGTAATTTTCTAATTGTAAACAGTTATGTTTTCTTTTTTTTCCGTGATGGGCCCTTTTAGTGTCATGTGCATCTATTATCATGTCATTAAATATACATCTTAAATTAGTGTCAGCATATTTTGTTTTGTATCTGGATATATTGATTGAATGACTGTAGAATAAAAACTACGATCTTTGACAGACTCAACCGTTTCAGGTTTGCTGTTGTCAACTAATTGCGACTCATTATTATTCACATCCAATCTGCCATAGGCTATGAAATTTCAACTCTTCAACCATAAATTTCCTAGCAATGTTACATATAAAAGAATGACTTTAAATGGAATATAACGCTTAAATAAGTTAGTATGTCCGAACCGCTTTTCTGTACTCACCTTTTTCAGAAACGTTCATCTCCAAAAAATGAAATCCAGGATATATAAATACCTTAAGAGCTATATGGAAATAGAACATAAACCTACTGAAGGTAAACTCTGCCTACGGCACTTGCAACTTTAATTTCTAATAATTTTTATTTTATTTCATCATGTATTAAAACATATACACATGATAATGCTTCTTAATTGTTAAATATGATTTTTTCTGTTCTGACCTTTAAAATTGTATTTTAGTTGAAACACTTTGAAACAATGCCCTTATATATAAATAAGTTATAATATGAAGTCGTTGTTTTTTTTTTATTATAATAATTCATTTTCTATTTTAAAACGGCAAACTTGGTACATGTTCATGAAATGCAATTTCTCCAATTCTTGGTAAATTTCCCCTTTCTGAGCCCACTGTATATACAAATGGAATCAACGTGTGGTTGTCGATGATCTCAGAAGATGATTGGTTAAAAAGTAAAAGTAAAAAGGTCACAAACTTTATCAACTCTCTGAATGGTTTTGCAGCCTATAGAAGTTATTCATGATGCACCCTTGCATATGTACGAAATACTATATAAATAATTTCAAATTCATATTAATCCTTGTCATATCCGAAACTTCTAGAGAGTTTCGATATATCAGTTTTTATGTTCAATAATATTTTCATATTTCAATTAAAAGGTGTTATTCTGTTGGGCGTTGGGTATTTACAGTAATTATTGAAATCATTATATGACTAACCGGCAGACAAATTGACGGGACATAGCATATGTCAATGAAACGTTAAGAATGGAAATGTTTAAGAAATTAAAACCTCCTTTGAATTGATATCAAGTACTTGAATAGTCATTACGCATAAAATTGTAACCTATAAAAGGTAACTGTGTCTAAAAATAAACTTTTTAAAATATTGATGATGGTACATCAGATTGAAATAGAAAATATTGGATGTTAAATTGTATATTGGCAAACAAACAAATGATGTGTCGTACGTTAAGAGCTCGTTAAAACGAAATAAATTCACTCATTTTCCTCTATATAAGACTCAATTCATTTGTATGCATTTTCTCTTAGATGGCGAAAAACGGAAATTGATTTAATGATACAACTATATGCTTACAAATACAAATTTGTTTGTTTGTTTTGATTGATGTACACATTTTAAATCTTTGCTTTATGAGGGGAAATATCTCAGATTTCATTTTATAACAAAATGTCAGTTTTTTCTAATCCTGGACGCATATCATTACAAATATCTAATATTGCAACATTCAGATATTTAGTCCCCTGAATAATACTTAAAAAACTGTTATTTTTCAACCTGTTTCTTTAAATCAAGTTAAATTACAAATACGTCAACGTTTACATGAAAAGATATTTTCAAAAAGCAGGATATCGACTGAATTTCATTTCGTTTAAAACAATGTACTACATTAAGCCTTTTTTTAAATATGCCATTTTAAAACCTGTACTCTACAAATATCAAAGTATCAATACATGTATTTTATGTAGACCAATATCAAATTCCCGGTGTAATAGATAATTATGGTTGTACAATCCATACCGATGATGCCTAAAACAACTTGAACGTCATTAAGATTTTATTTAAAAGAAGGACTATGTGTTCAAATTCTTTCTGTAAAACACATTCGTAGTTTTGGCATTTGGTATCCTCAATGCTCTTCAACTTTGTACTTGTTTGGCTTTATATATATTTTAATATGAGCGTCACTGATGAGTCTTAAGTAGACAAAACGCGCGTCTGGCGTACTAAATTATAATCCTGGTACCTTTAATAACTATTTGGTGTAACCTGTAATTCAGTGAAAAAATATCAGTCTGTTCCAATTTATACCATCCTAGTTCATCAAGAACATATTCTACAGTTCAAAAGGAAAGGTAAATCTATGTATGTATGTAAAAGGTTTATTTACAATAGGAAAATACATCACCCTGGGCCATCATTCCAATTTGGACCGACATAATCTAGCAGGAACTGTTTTTCTTGCAAGATCGATGTTATGTAGTAATATGATTATAGAATGTGTAAACAACATGAAAATACATCACCGGTGGTTTCACGTCAAACAAGCATGGGGCCTGGCTCGCTACTCGAAATTAGATGCAAGTTATTCGTTTAAGTATTTGAATAGAAGTATTATAAGATGTCTTATGAGTAGTAACTTGTAGACACTCAACACGAGTAATGAATTTGGTTTCGAGCTAGTAGTTAACATGATAATTTATTTTTGTCAGTATTTTTTTTTCAGGTTAGGGAAGTTGAGCGCTTACGCACGTTTTTAACTCTTTATGTGTATGTCTTAAGTCATGATCGAGCCTGTAACTGTGGTTATCGATGAAGGTTGTATGTCGTATTTGTTTTTTTCCTTTGTTGGTTTGTCATAAATAAGGACGTCGGTTTTCTCCCTTCAATTATTTCACATTTTGCCATGTCAGGCTTTTTAAAAATGGCTTTATGGTATGGGTTTTGTTCATTATTGAAGACCAGCGTACGGTGATCTATTGTTGATAACATCCATGATGATCTCTTGTGTATAATTCTTTAATATTTCAAAATACATACGTATTATAATCAGACAGTGTTGGATTATCTTACAACCAGTATGTCCATATTGTTAATGAATCTAGCAGCTACACGTATTATCCACATATTCACTGTTTGGAAGTTTATGGATGATTCATAGATATTGTTTGTAACGAGAGACTTGAAACATTTCAATTTATTCAACAATATTTTGGAAAGTAGTGACAAAGCAATCTTTATTCGCAAACAATTGACAATTTTTCCGGTTGTCTATTTTTGGAGATTACAGTATAATAAAGTTATTGACTCAAGCATTAATGTTAAGTATGCAATGTGTCAGTTTTTCATGTTTGTAATGCATATGGTTACATCTGAGAAATGTTCCGGTTTTCTATTTTGTCCGATGAAATATTTTTGTTAGTTATTGTTTCTTATTGTTTCAAACTATCAATTTTTGGTTTTTAAAATGGTGTCCGTATACAATCATGAGTTGCTTCATTAATGACATAAATATTAATATTTCATTGTTTTTATTGGTATATATTGAAAAACATAGCATTAACCTATGCTAATCTTTTTCTGCCATTATAAACTTGGTATCAAACGAGGTTTTTGTTGCAATTTGTTGATGCTTAATATAAAAGTTGCCAAGGAATCATTTCTCAACCAGATATCTAATAACGTAGAGGTAAGCATGTACATGTCGCCACACGGCCTTTGATGTAAACAAAAATAGCTCTCTATCTATGTTCAAAACAAAAGACAAAAAAAATGATATACAGCAACAAATGTCGACCACAAAGAATGTGGCGGGATTAAACTTGTTTGTGGGTGCCAAACCTTTACCTAATATAACCTGGGAAAGTGGTGTATCAGAACAAAATATGAACAAACTATACATATCGATATGGAAGCTAGTTCAAAACCAGTTAAAACTAATATGACTGTAGAAATCAGCATTTGATATCCAGTTTGTAATGGATTCGAAGGTACAACAAACTTCCGATCTTATAAAATTAATAGATGTTACGAAAATCCCTTTTTTCCGTATGTATATATGAATATTTTTGTGCAGAGCAGCAAAAGCAACAAAATAAGTGTTTGTGATTTGCAAATACATAAATGAAAAACAAATAAAACCTTTGGTAAAATACCTTCTGTATATACTTCGAAAAGAGAGCTCAACTTTAGAGCATTTTCATGTAAAGTCAGTCATGGAATAGTGTCTCAACCAGAAGATAAAATGAATGTTAAAATATGTCAAAGCAAAATTTGCAAATCGAATACGCTTAAAACGAATGTCTAGTGAGAAAAATAAATATTAGAACGCACAAAACCAATTATTATACCATATTTGAACCCCAGTCGCATAATTGTCCCAATGAATCCGACAAACGGAAGAATAGACAGAAAGACATATATACGAATTAAAGGGTTAATAGATTTGCTTTCGACTCTGGTGATTCGAAAAAAACAAATACAACAAAAAATGAAACGGAAATATCATACTTAGTCAAATACATATCATTTAGGAGGAAGTTCATCTAGTGTTTTCCAAGAATTTCGATGTTATAAATAGAATTCACAAGTCGAGGTCATGTGTTATCATATCAATTAAAATCACATCATGTTACAAATATTTTTGTTAACAATAATTTTCTCATTTCGTCATATACATCAGATGGTTAAGGGTCTAAAGCATGACATCCAGGGTTATATTCGTGACTTCACTCAGTAGGGCTAAACCCTGAAACATACCATTATACCATGGTGTAATATACAAAAATAGTTGAAACATACATCAAATGCATAATGTATAAATACACGACAAGAAGAACATAAGTATGCATATTACAGTACATTTTTGCTAAAACGATATTATAAATAGTAAATTGATAACTTTAATGTACAAAAAATCTGCACATGACTAAGTTCAAAGGTACCAGGATTACCAGTTAAGTAAACAGAAAATTTATAAAGAATGACTACATAATTGATTTTCATGTCAACACCGAAGTGTTGCCTACTGGGCTGGTGATACCCGCGGGGCCGAAACTTCCACCACCAGTGGCATCGATCCAGTATTGTAAATAGTTATCAGAGGTACCAGGATTAAAATTTTGTATGACAGACGCGCGTTTCGTCTACACAAGACTCATCAGTGACGCTCAAATCAAAACTGTTAAGCCAAAAAAAGTACAAAGTTGAAGAGCATTGAGGATCCAATATTCCAAAAAGTTGTGCCAAATACGGCTATGGTAATCTATGCCTGGGATAAGAAAATCCTTATTTTTTCGAAAAATTGAAAGTTTAGTAAACAGGAAATTTATAAAAATGACTATATTATTGATTTTCATTTCAACACCGAAGTATTGACTACTTGGTTGGTGATACCCTCGGGGACGAAACGTTCACCAGCAGTGGCATCGACCAAGTGGTGTTAATAGTTATCAAAGGTACCAGAATTATAATTTAGTACACCAGACGCGCATTTCGTCTATATAAGACTCATCAGTGACGCTCAAATCAAAATTGTTAAGCCAAGTTATGTTTCATTTTACATACACATATTGGTCAATGTCGGAGACAGTAAACATATAAGCAAAATGATAAAATTGAGAATGGAAATGGGGAATTATTCAAATAGACAACAACCCAACCAAAGGGAAGAAAACCGCCCAAGGCAACCAATTTGTCTTCCAAACAGCGACCAAATACCGCACAGTGAAGCGGGATTCAGCTGGCTCTTATACAAAAATGTGTACTACTTCATTGAAAATGGACCTCACACCTAAAAATCCGAAAAATATAAATGAACTTGAATAAAAAAAAAAACCATACAAGACCACCAAAACAAGGGTATCCTGACCTGGGACAGCTACAAAAAAACGGCTACCGGTATGTTTAACATGTATTGTGATATCTCAACTTTCTCACTATACCTCTAGCCAATGCACACAGCAATACTCACAGTAAAACTCAGTTCAAAAGTCCGAGTCCGATAAGTACCGTTAATACAATACAAATACAATAAAATTACAAATTATCTGATACACACATAATGTTGGTGGACTTCCGATGTTTTGTCTGCTCTTTTGTCGGGTTGTTGTATCTTTTACATAGTATTCTTATCTTAGTATTCTTATCCTTTACAATGAATCTCGAGTTCTTAACTACGAGAGACATAGAATTGATATATCACCATTAGCTGAGTAATATTCAATATGACGAGCTTAGTGTGGAGATGACCTTCTAGGTTTTAAAAATTATACTGTACTGTATTATTAAAATCATGCTGTCAAGTAAAATGTTCATTCCTATTGTCTCAAAATACGTTTTCGCACACTTTCAAACTAATTGTGAAACATTAATGATGAGAAATATTAGTAACTGACCTGTAAATAAAGACTCCGAATCCAAAGTAAATTGTCTATCCTAGCTGTCTGATTCCTAGTCGAATGACTTATGCATAATGTGTGAAGTGATCTGTAATGAATAAAAAAGTATGGTGTCCTCCTTCTTATGGTTCTAACGATAAATAGTCAATGCAGATCAGTTTCATTGGATGGATACTGATGTTGGTAATTGAAGCCCTCTCAAAATTTCTACCTCTTTAAACATCTATCACAATGCTTTATCAATTTTTCAATGTCTTTTTTCATAATACTCCAGAAAAATCTAGTATCAGACTGATGGTGCAGTCTCTACTTAGATAACTAATTTCATCATATAAGACCGCAAGTACCGTTGACACTTATCAGCAGCTTCTGGTGGGATGACTGAACTATCGATCAGTACGTCGTTGCTGGATCGGAAAACAGCTTTGACTGTTTCGACTTCTATGTGGCTAAGCTGTGAAAAAGTATTTACATCTGCGTAATTCAAGGCCCCATTTGTCTTGAGGAACTCTCTAAATTCATCCATTGTGAACTCCATATCACCAGTATCTGAGATTAGCATGATTAGGAAAATACAAAAAGCATGATATTTGTGACAGATACATGTAATAATCAATAATAACGTTGATTCTGATGCTCTTTGAATATAATGTTGTTTTCAGCATGCATGTTGTGCCAAGATTTTAAATAAACACCTTCTGGGTCCTGATTTATTTTTCATGACAAAATTAATGATAGCTGTCCCTTATTTCTCATATTCTTCATGTTCTTTGTACTTTTTTTTTCAATAAACACAGAAATAAGATATCTTTAATATACATATACATTACACATCCAAACTGAATATGTTATTTAACATCATGGTCATACTTACATTCAACATACTGAATGTATAGTTATCTTTGTAATAAAAACCATGCATTGCTTTCATTAGTAATTATGCTTTTCAAATGGTATTTGTAGTATCAAGCAAAGAAACAGTCAAATGTTACTCCTAATAAATTATAAATACCATCAATGGTCTCCTATTTCAACATTGATAAGTGTTATATAAATTTTTCAAAAGATAAACAGCTGTATCTTCATGTTGTTTTTTTTAATTTGAAATATAAATATGATTAACTTAATCATCTGGCATGGGTCATACATGAAATATTTGCCACTGTATATTAAGTCAACCAATAATTTTGGTGTACACAAAATGCTTTTCTGAGACACTAAACTTTTTAATTTTAAGACTCTATATTTGACCAACATTAGCTTAATTTTCCATAGCTCATTTTGTCAGGATAATTAATATGATTAAATAGCAGTGACTTTTGTGATATTATATACTTACAGACTTTGATTGTAATGATCAGCCAGCGTTGTTCAGTCTTCGTCCTGACCACCATTTTCATTTTGCATTACTAAATCTTGATCATTGATAACTTCAAGTAATTCTGCGAAAAATTCAAGGTGAATAGACTTTTTTTTTCGTAGAATTTCATTTTTGAACCTGTCTTGATAAGCGACTTTTTTTTTATCTTCATCTGTGAAATTTTCTATGAGATCTATAATTTGATGGTCTATGGTAGCTATTGTTTGATTATGAAAAGACAGGTAACGATCTGCTTCAGAATCTGTTACAAAGACAGGATGCTTTAATGTTGGATCATCTGGACCCTCTTGATGAATAAAAAACTCCATCAATCTATAACTGCGTTTTCTATTGGCTTCTTCTGTAAATTTCGATAATCCCTCATTTAGGTTTTCTCCCCGAAGAGACTCATGGATGTACTTTTCATTTAACAAATACTATTTTTCTCTTAAACAAACCCGCCAATCACTTATAGCTTCATCTAAGTTGATTTTTCTAGTATTAAAGCTATCTGTATCAAGCTGAAGGATTTGTTTTCAGCTTTGTCCGTATGTTAAAAGGCTAATTTTAGTATTATTTGTGTAATAGACATTACAGGAACTTTAACTGTGACACCTGTTAACCGTTAAATAGTGATATTTTCTTAGCATCTGAATGAACTCTCTAGAACTGTCGCAATTAATTAGTGCTATTTATCTATGGCCATAAAGTTGCCACTGAAGAACATTTAAAGTTTCTGGTTATTCTAATGTGTTCAACATTCAAAGATAAAGAGTTAATGTATTTTCTGGTCAGTTTTAAACTTGTTGCTCTATGTGAAAAGTTGGTTACATGTTTGCAATATATAAATATTGTATATGAACTCGATGTTGTCTTTTTAATTCATATTGAGGTGTAACATAAATGGTGGCAGCGGTGAGAATAAATAATTCTAAAGTAAAATTACAACCATTTGATCCGAAACTCGATGACATCTTAACATTTTTATCCGAATTCGATGCAGTAAGTGGTCAGGCATATTGGTCTAATGACATTAGGATTTTACAATTAAGAACATTGTTGACAGGTGAAGCAAGACAGGTTTCTTTACACGCGTCCACTTCGTACGACGACCTGAAACGTGCGCTAATCGATCGATATGGAAAGAGACCCCATGAATATTTTGTTGACTTAGTTAATGTTAGAAAAGCTGACAATGAAACTTACAGAGCTTTAATGACGCGAATTATACAAAATCTCAACCGATGTACCAAGGACAAAGATCCGATCAAAGTTTACAAGAGGATTTTTTTTGAAGGCTCTTTCACCAGTTCAAGCGCAATGGGTAAGAAGAAATAAAGGCAGCGCGTCCGTAGTAGAAGCAGCAGAAGACTATATAGTACCGACAAAGAATGACAATGTACAAAATGATGAAAATAGAACTGACAATAACCGTTGTTTCAAATGTAAAGCTATTGGACATTATGCACGTGATTGTGAAAAAAAGGATAAGACAACAGGAAATCTTGCATCTTATTTAGTTAAACCGCTTGTGGGGCATAGACTTATTTGTGTTTCAGGAGAAGTAAACGGGAAGCAAGTAAGCTTTGTGAAAGACACTGGTACCGACATGACATTAATTCGGGAAGACCTTGTAGATAGAAAGAACATTTTACAAGGACAAAATGTAACTCTACAATCTGCTATTTGACAACCGTTTTGTGCTAAGCTTGCTGTAGTCAACATAGACACACCGTATTATACAGGTATCGCTAAAGTTGGACTTGTACCGAAATTGGCCGCCGAAGCACTTTTGAGAATAGATATACTAGAGTGAACTAGTAAGACATTTGTTCTAACCAGAGAACAAGCCAAGCGCGCCGAAGATGAGATCGAATCTGACAATGATACACATGAAAGCAAAGTTGAACATGCCATGGAAATTACGAAAATATATGAAGATGA